>NW_008671927.1:0-31659 GCF_000695815.1 Acanthisitta chloris | reverse complement strand
GGAACCATTGTGACATGAATGTGAAAACTGTGTAAGCATGTCAAGTCATTTCGTGCAACTTATCTGCACTATGTTCTTTGTATTACATGATCAAGCTTAAACCACAGCCTCTCCTCCCCCACTCCTCTCTCTTCTTTGGAAGATCCTTGTTTTTCCACTCTAGGCCTACTCTGACAGAATCAGCACTTATTCTGAACACAGTGCTCTGCATTCTTGCAATGCTATCCAAATTTCATATTGCAATTTAACGTAGAAATTTCACACACATGTAAATTCCTGATTTTGTTCTTTATAGTATTTATGCCTTGTGTTTGGATTTCAGCAGTCACTGGGAAAGAAATTACTTCTCTTGCACTGTAACATTAGCAGAAACATACATGATTATTGTTCCTTTAGTTGCCTCTTATGAAATACAGCAACATTCTGGCTAACAAAAACAAAAACAACTGAAGAAGTGTGAGCCAGACAGGGGAGTAACTTTAAAAAGTAATTATGTGAATGACACTTCTCTTCCACGTTTTAAATAAGAAACAACTAACAGTCAAATTATGCAATCAATCAAAAACTAGTTAAACAATACACTACTTCACCAATTAAGTAGCAAGACTAGAATAAAGGAGGGAGACAGGCTGTGCATAGTGTCAGTGTAACACTTGTTTAACCACAGAGAACAACTGAAAGGAAAATAGTTGGGAAGAGTCCAATTAAAAGGTTAAAAGTACTCAGACCAACAACCAAATCATGAAATTCCAGAATATGCTAAATTGGAAGGAACCCACAAGGATCATCAGGTTCAACTCCTGATTCGGCACAGTGCAACTTAAAAGTTAAACCACATATCTAAGAGCATTTTCAATCACTTCTGGAATGCTTAGGTTTAGGACAAATACTACTTCCTAGAGAGCCTGTTCCAGTGCTTGACCATCCTCTCAGTGAAGAACTCTCCTAATACCTAATCTGAATGTCTTGTGATGCAGCTTTAAACAATTTCTTCATGCCTTAAGCCATTCCCTTGCATCCTAACCAAAAGAATGGACAGTTTTTCAGGGTACATTTGAGAGAGAAGGTAATGCCACTAGTCCTCACACCAAATGAGTACTCTTATCTCAGAGCCATCGATAGTTTTGTAAGTATTTTAATTAAGAGCTTATGCCTCACTTGAACTTGTATAACTGGTTCAAAAAATGTATTAGGAAAAATAAAGAAGCCAGACTGAAAACCATCACATTTTCTCTAGAGTTAGAAAAAATTACTTAAGAACACAGAAAGATCACAGAAATCTCTCTATGTCTGGTTAACTGCATCATGTATTTCATAGAAGACCACAGATATCCTTCTTGGAACTGCGTTACTGAACAACAGCAAGGGAATTCAGGAAAAATATCTATTTGATTCTGACTTACAGAAAAAACCAAAACCACACAACATGCTATTGTTATAGAATACATATCCCACTGAGTTAATCTAATTCAAGTTTCTATTTGCATAAATACACTTGCATTTCACCAGCAATTTTCCTGTATATCAGAAAAAGAACAGAGATGTCAGAACAATAAATAATTCATAGTAAATTGCTAAACAACAGCTGAATGACAGATTCACCATCTTTCAGCTGCAATACAAATACCTAGTATTTGTATAAAAGCTCTAAGTTTGAGTCAATTCAACTTAGGCTTCTGCTTGCAAGAACTCCTTTTGGCACAATAGGATTATTCTGCAGGAGGACAAAAGGCAGGTCGAATCCCATAACAGCACACTCATAACACATCTCCACAACAGACACCAGAGACCTAGCTTAATTCAGCTTCCTTCGGCCTTTATTATTCACCAAACATGATCATCTCTCTCACTGGAATTTCGTGTTGTATAAATTTCATTGGAAGCAAATGCAACCCATTTAAAATTATTTTGACAGCTTGCTTGAAAACAAAAAAAAAGCATCGGAGATTTTCAAAAGCTCTAAGGTTTTTCTAAAGATAGCACTTTCAAATTCATACATGCTTGACTTCAAAAAACAAATCCTAAATACATATCCAATTTTCATGAACAAAACAATCTGGCTGAAAGTTTTCTGACTTGAAATTTATTCAGTACTCTTTTTGCTTAAGAATTTTGGCAAAACTTTGTTGAATTGAACATTCTGTTCTGATGATAGAGATTATTACAAGGTCTTCTTTAGAATGTTTTCACCAAAAAATCTGAAAGGGCAGTGAAATAAGTAAATCAAGTACATACAGAGTAAAAAAACCACAAGAAAATTAAAGAATCCCATAAAGATAGACTAAGAAATTAATATTTAAGTTACATGAAAAAGTCTGTCAGAATTATCTCTCAATTCTCTCCTCAGGACCAGTGTAAGTTACATTATTTGCTTTAGCCAATGCCAAAAGTAGATGATGGACTAATGCAGAGTCCTAAACTTTAAGGCACAGAGAACCCATTTTCATCTAGTCTGGTCACATGCAGTGCCTAGGCTATAGACTTTCACAAAGAGACACCTGCATTATATAACTTAGCTGAGCTAGGAAGATGTTTCCGAGAAAAATCTACAGTCTTGACTAGTCTCTTGCCTTGCCCTAAAATATTTCAAAATTATGACCTTATGTCTGACAAACTAGTTCTTACCTAAATCATTTTTATTTGACATTTTATTAATTTACTTCAAAATGCTATAAGTATTCAAAGTATAATTATCAATTATTAACACAATTTGAGTTAAAAACCTTTTGAAGATGTTTAGAATTAAGACAATATTTGTTTGTCTAAAAAATGTGCTACTGCCAGTGCAGTAACAGCTCCCAACTCTTCCTCTGATTTTACCCTAAAGTACCACAGAAACACTGTTGCTCTTGTAGCCACCAATGTATGTTATGGACAGTTGACCAAACACAGCACTTAAATTCCTGGCTGCATTAATTCATTTCTTCTAATGGGTATGCTAAGTACCCATGTAAGTACATATGCATGATTTATACCATTTGGTCATAAATGTATACCCTATTCAAGTGAGATCACACTGCCATGCAACCTGTACTGTGGTATAAAGCTCTGTCTGATTTTGATTACTTTAATGATTGTTTAACCAACGTTTATGACATCTGTAATGTTTACTAGCAACAAATTCAGGATTTTTTGCAGACATGTTATAATTATGATAAATAGCCTCAGAACAAGAAAAGGTCTTCTGGACCTAGCTATAATCCCATTCATTATCTGATTTTCTGTTTACCATTTCTTTGGGGTATCAGTTATCATGAAATCTGTGATACACTGGTCTTTGCAGAGTACCAGTTTTAATGAGGTTAAATTGATCAAAGTCAGCTAAATAATTTAGAGCACTAAATATGTCAACTTTGTTAAAATGTATAACCTAAGAAACATTTTATTACAGCTGTGTCATGAATCTATTTTCCAGCACTGGATTTCTCGTTAGCTAATTTCTTGTTAATTAATCCCAAAAGTATCATGCAACTTAATTGTCTCCAGTTATTACTCCTCTCCAGGATTTTTCTCTGGATTAGTGTAATGCTAATCGGCCTACCACTGTCTAAAACATCATTCTTTGACTTTTCAAATGCTTCTATAGCTTCTTCCCTTTCAAAGACTTTCAAGTTTGTCTAGTATTGCAATGTTCCAAAAACCACTTCATCAATTTCTAGCCAATGGTTTTGTGGATGTTTTACTTTTGCAAAGAATTCTTTTTGTCCTTATCCAAAATACCAAGATATTATTCTTTTTTTCTGCAGATTTATTTAGCTTTCAGATATCTACTCATAAATGTTAATTCCTACCAGTTATCTTTTTCTTATTTATTATGTATTTCTTTGTTTATATTGCCATTTTCATGTCTCTTAACTAGGCTTTTTAAAAACTTTGAAATTAACTTTTCTATGCCTTTTCAAGTCTCTAATGAGGTTTTCTTCCAAAAAACACCCAGTCATTCACATTGCAGTGGTGTTTTTTTAGCGTTTTCTTCCCATGTAATTCCACAAGGGTAAAATCTGAATGCATCAGAATGATTTATTTCACAGCTCTGACACTGGTACTGAGGAATGTGTTTTTTTCTATTGGAAATATTGTGTAATATGTCTTTGTAAAGTAGTGCTAGACAAATCAGGCCAGGTGAAGCTTTGTTCAAACTCTTACCAAGATAATGGTGACATGACTCTGGCATCACTAAATTGAAGGCAATCATAGATGATTTCTTCATGAAAAGATGGGTTTGAGATTTTGTTTTGACTGGATTCTGACTCCAGGCAAAAATAAACATATGACAGGAGAATGTAAGAAGAGGACAACACTGTTTTTAGAAAGGGAAATCTGAGAAATGACAACAATAAGGCTGAGACAAATATTCTAAAGTCTCATTTACCAAATACTTTTCCTCTCATTACTTACCTCAGTCTCTTCATCTTCCCCATTACTTTTCATTTAAGGTGGCAACTTTTAAAACAAAACCAAAAGTAGCTAAAAAACAATGTCATGCCCTAGTGACCCTGTGAAACAACTTATGTAGACTAATTGTAAAGCATGTAGTTCTTTCTGAATGCAGTTCATACTTGGAGTCAACTAACCACAGAAGTTATTCATAACCACTTTGTGGTAATTACCTTACTGGGACACTTGCAAGTTTACCAGCACAATGGGGTATCTGAGTATCAACCATAATAGTGTAACCATGCTATGGCAATTCAGCATAAGGACATTACTATCCTAAAAATGAAATCAGTAAAAAATAGTCTCTGAAAGTGCTGCCTACTTATTATTTGTTCTTTATGTGAGGTTTCTCATTTTCCAATTAAAAACTCACATTTGGGAGTGAGCAGCTAGAGAAGCAGTGATCTGCCCCATATTTAGATAATGTATTCAAGTAAGCTCCATAATTAAAGTTCATAACACTTCTTCATGCAAAATATTCTGGAAGTGCCTGCATCCTCCCCTCTGAAAGAAAAGTGTGGCTTTACACAATTGAATGAACTCAGTCACTATTTCGAACTTCATTGTATTTCAATAGATTTATTGTCAACTCTCTGAGCCCAATAGAGCAATATCTGCCTCCACAGAAACTAAAGTTCTGTATATTCCCCCCAAATTCCATTAAAGCAAAGAAAACATTTTTAACTGCTTAGGCATATAATTATCTAAAACAGATAATGTAAAGAATAAAACAAAATGGTGGTGGTGTTTGCTGGTTTGTTTGGGTTGTTTTAACACAGCAATATGTGGTAGGAGAGTTTCTATGAAGTATGACGTTGAGAATTTTACTTAAAAGTACTAGAAATGGAAAGCACATACATTGTTATAGTGATGATATCAAAATATTTGAATGTGAGAAGACAACTCACATTCTCTTTCTCTTTAGAACACAAGATGCCACAGTAAAGACCAGCTAATTTCTAATCAACTACTGCTCAGTCCCAGTACTGAGGCACTATCGACAAATTCTGTAATTTAAAATACATTTTTCCTTGCATCTTTTTCAAATAGCCTCATTGAATCTACCACATTGAATGCCTGATGATGCAATCCCTTCTCAAAATGAACACTCCCTCTAAAAACCATGGAAATGCTTTCAATGTGATTAAAAGACTGCAAAACATACTGCCCATGGCCATTCCTCCCAACTCAATTATTATTACATATGTTCAGTGGAGCACCTCAATGACAGATAAATACAGAATCTGCTGTTTTGGCAGAAACCTGGTAGTATGTACATTTTGCAATTGTATTTATAAATACATCAATATAAAACCCACACTCCAAAGAACAGATGAAAAATACCAAAATTGCCTAAAAAGACCCCTTTGAAATAAGAATTCAAGATTCTCACACCCTTATTTGAAAGGTTCTTCCAGGACTTGATATTTAATATTTAAACAGTTTCATTCATGTAGGAAAAAAATAAAGACACTAAGGTCACCTACTGCATCTTCAAATACAAGTACTAGATTGCCCCTTACACTTTGATCAAATGTTGAGCTACCCAGATTAGGTGCAAAACCACACACTCTGCAGAGCTGCAAGGAAGGAATGAAGCAGCACTTCCAATGTTTTGTCTAATCTACTGCTTTTTACAGGCAGTGGTGTGAAAATACAGAAGGCAGAACCAGCAACGGTCAAATGTTCCCAAGAAAGATAAATAGGGAAGAACATCCTGCACTTTTCTGATTTTTTTGAAATCTAAGAATACCTAAAAATTCTAGACCATATAGGTGTATATGGCACATTAATGGCAAGGCCAGATTGTACTGATACTTAAGTACTTGAGCAGCTCCAAGCTATTGTGTCTATCTGAGAATTCATAACCCTTGACTAAAGAACAACACACTGACTGACAGCAGTTACTGGGCAGTCAGGGCAGAGAAAAATCACATTACCCTCATGCAGAAAAAGTAAAGATCTAATATTACATATTCCTCAGCATTTAACAGAAATCCATTGCCTTGGTATTTTCATGTCCGGCTTCTACAAAGGCTTACAGCATATCCAATTCAAATCATTCACAGCAAATTTAAAATCTAAATAAACTATCTGAAACTTAATTGCAAAAAATATATATCTTTGGGAAAAAATACATCTATGCAATCCAGTAAGAATTTTATTTGTTGAGATATTTTTCCATACACTATGTTTGTTTTCAGGATTTTGTTCTTTTGGTTTTTTGTTGAGACGCATTGAGCAAAACATTCCCAGCAAGTTCAGTCCTGCTGATTCCTCCTAGATTTACACACAGGCATTATGTATCCATAAAGTCCCAAAGTTGCTTTCTTCTGGATATAAAGAATTAGCACATAGTCCACACTTTCTGTCCCAAGTTATGCAATATACAAGAACTCCAAAGTATAATTGAAGCATGCACAATCATAAACTAATTTTCATGTCTTCACATCATTTAACTGTGTATTGTATTATATTAAGTGCTGATATTATTTTAATGCTTATCAATATCTTTATTTTCTAACAGCAAAAATGACAACCATTCTTCAGAGTGACAATTAGGAAAAGTGTCTCTCCAAAGCACAGGTTTTCTTTCCAAATTAAGCCTTATGTCAATATGCTATTGCTTCAAATATACTACTTCTTTAACACCATTTCTGTGTTCTTGGGTAATTAGAATACATTACTATACTGGACAGTGGGACAAGTTCTTAAACTCAGATGGAGTGGTAATGACAATGCTTTGTGCATAAATGATCCCTTCAAATAAAGAAATGTAATACAAAACTAGGAAATAAGCCTGAAGTAATGGCACAGTTTAAGACAACAGCCCACTCAATGTAATATTATAAATATACTGCCTTACAAAAACAAAGAAAACATAACAAAAATTTGCATGGATAAGAAGTCTTTTAAACTTTTGAATTATTAAAGTTTTAAGATACTTCCATGACTTATAGTTCTGCACTTCTACCCAGCTATAACTGAAAAGAAGCCCATGCAATCTTGAGTGTCCATTAAGCTTTTAAAGTGGAGTAAATAAAAGAACTCTGCACTACAAAAGTAATTTTATAAAAATGAGTTAAAAGGCAAAAGTCATTTAGTTTGATGGATACCCTGAAAATCAAGTATAGCTAAAATAGATGTAATAAGAAATCTAGATGGATGTGTTTAATAGGAGTGTTTTTAAAAATTAAAACTATAACAAAATGTTAATGGGAATATAGTAGTGGTACTTACAGTAGTAAATCTTTTGTGAAAAAACCTGACACATACAAGAAATAGTTGAGCTGCTAACCCACAATTTAATGAGATAACAATAAAGCAGGGAACTGAACTCCAGACGCCCAAGAACTCAAAGTCCACACAAGTTCCAACCCTTACTGCAACTTGGGCCCTACAACAGTCACCTTTATCAGCTTCATTTCTATATTTTTATTAGAAAAATTAGTCACCTAAAAATTTGACAGACTTACATTCCTTCCAGAAGCTCTCACAAGCCAGAGGAGCAAAGAATTATGGTATCATTTTTGTCTATGACTCCATGGCTCCTAGATAAGCAAGGGTGTCCATCAAGGTGCACAAAATGACTACAAGCAGTATGCTGTCACAAAAGCACCTCCCAAAGATAAGAAAGGCATGAAGAGATCTGAAGATTTGCTCTCCCCTGTGAACCTTTCTCTAGCAAGAGTTAAGAGAGACAGGAAATTCCCCCTCCCACAGCCTTGCCCTACATACATAAGAAAACAAAACAGGGAGGAATATATTGAAACTTATCAAGATATGATGGTCCAAAATCCCTTCTTTCCCAGAGAAAGTCTAGAAGGACCTGTTGTGGGATATGTTACAAAAGCATGAATTGGCTGTATCCAAATGTATGGTTTATTCCATAGAAGATTCTAAAAAGGAGGCACCTGAAATCATACCTCTCTTCAGTACTCTCCACACAGCTGCTCTGTATCTCATCCTTTGATGCAAAAAGTACCCCACAAGCTGATTAGGGTGCTCAGAGGTCTAATTTAATCATGTATCCTTTCACAGCATCTTGAAGGCACCCAGAAACATTTGATTCTGTAAATTACCAGCCACGCTTATCTCCATTTGAGTGATTTAAAGCCCTAAGGCACACAGCTAGTAGCTAGGCCAAGCTTGGAGAAGAGACTTTCAGTTTATAAACAAACTGATTTCATTAGCAATCGATGCTTGTGTGGTTATTGAGGCTTGTAGATATATTTTCACTGCATTATTAGAGTAAGCAGAACTGGAACTTCAACTGGTAACTTGCAAGCAGCTGACTTGCTCAGCCTTAGAGCACCTAATTCAAACTACAGATATTTGTGGGTAAATGGGAATTGGTTAAAAGCAATGTTAACATTGTACTTCACACTAATGATACCACAAGGTAAAATCTCTGCATCCATTATATAAACAAGGAAAAAAATCCTTCCATCTGTGGCATAGCTAATGCAGGAACAAATGGACTAAATACCACAATACATCCAATCTTTAGTACAGCATTGACTCAAATGATTGGCAAGTGACTGCAAATATTCTCATTCAGTCTTTTGAACTCTCCTGTGTGAAATGTAGAAGCACAGTTCTTTATGCCTAAGTAGCAATTGAGAAAGAACCCTAGAACAGTGAGTTAAGTTGCTCGTGTATGCCAGCGTGTCTCTGCACAGAAACCTTTTCAGTTATATACACATTATCTATCCTTCAGGAGTTATGCCCATTGTTACCATTGTAGCCCCATTGTGGCTACATAGAATTTTGGCCTCTGTCCTGCCTCTGCAAATTCAGTTGTCCCAACATTACAGCAGCAAGGAAAAACTGTTTAAAGCATGCAGTAAACCTCTGCCTCAGAGACTTAAAAAAAAATAATACTAAGCAATATAATACAAGATTATCACCATAAGGAAGTCAGTATGCTGGAGAAACTGAGAACAGTCAGACAAACCTGGATACTCACATTAACTCTAACTTTGTCACAGGCAAGTTGACCAACAATCTAAAACAGGCAATGACTTTAAAATACCTCCTTTAAAGCTCACATAGGATTAAAAATAATGCTATTTTAGGAAAATAATTACTTTTATTGCTGCTTGTTGGTGATTCTGTGTGTCCGCATTGTCATACAGAATAAAGATCTGAAGAGGAAAATGTGACAATCATTAGAATCAAGGCCTAAATAAAAATTATTACCTGAATTAAAAAAAGAAAAGAAGGGAGTTTTCTGTACTTTGCCAAAACTAACTTAAATCAACATAGCTTTGAAAATTGACATTGACATGCACTTATACTGCAAAGACTCATTTTTAATGTAGATGCCAGAGAAATGCAGTTCTGCTAGAGATCATTACAGCATACCTCACATGCCTCATTCACTAGCCCAGTCTGATGCAATTACAAGAAAGCCATCCAAATGCAAAATATTTCTTTAAGAAATCTGTCATGTACAGTTTCTCTGCAATAAAAGAGGATTCAAGCATACATAGCACCTGGGCTATCTCGTTTCTGAGTTATGATATTTATTTTATTTTAAAGCACTGTTCATCTACAAGAAGCATAGCAGTAACCAAAAATAACATCTAGTTTAAGAATAGAATGTGACCCACAGGTCAGACAAAAGAAATATAAAAACTTCCCTTGATAAGACTGCTCCATAGGTTGTCACAGGGCTTCCTTTCTCAGCTTTCTAGTTCCAAGTCCCAAACAAGGTTCCAACTCCCTTTTCCTCTGGAAGTCGTATCAAACTCCTTCCAAGCTCTAACAGCCCTTCCTGAAACTCTTTATTTCTTTGTTTTATATTTCTGTTGTAGAACAGTTAGACCACTGCAATTTTTCTTTATTAAAGTATTCTTCTTGAGAACCAATGCCATGACAGGCTTCTAATACAGACTTATGATTTCACACTACCAGGACAGAGCCATGAGAAGGTGGTGAGGCAGTTACATAAAATTATGTTAACATAATACAGCCCACAACTCCAGGTTGTATTTTTCATCTACATATTCAAATTTTGTTTTGTTTATAGGCTACACTTACAGAAATTTCGTTACATTTCTTAAGAGTCAGATGAACTGTTGGATAGATGAGGAGTGGTGAAAACAGATATAAAAAATTTAGAATCTGGATTATTTTCAAAGCATGTGTAAAGGCTCTTCCAAGTGCATGCTGCTGAATTACTGAGTATCAGAAGCCTCACTTACGTGTATCTTCACAATTGACACAATCTGACACAAACATTGACATTGTCTAAATAGTTTTGAATCAGCTGAGTTTGGCTCAAATTTACAATTTGAGAAGAACAGGAAAATACCCTAACAGAAGTGAACAATTGGCAGTGCAAAAAGTAACAACACTTCCAAGTCCCTATCCTTTCTTGGTATGGGTCAGTGCAACTGCATAGAATGAAATCCACACTACCATGTAAAATGTGTCCCTGATACAAGGTCTGTGCTGTTGATTTGTGTTCCTAAAGATGTTGATAGAATTTATTAAATATAGAACTAATTTATCACATTTTATTCAAAGAAGAACCAATGAATTGCTGAATTTTCCAGGTTTAATTAATTTTTCCTTTTATACAACCCCTTTCTCCTTCCTGCCTACCTTCCTTATGACATTTTTTTCTAACAGGAACTACTTTGGACATTTCATCTAGATAGCTCAATCAGTACTGTTCACTTTTCGTGATCTTTACTAGGACTCACAGCATCTTTTCATTTACACCTCACACCTAAAGGTGGCAATTCCAAAATATGTTTAAAATAAAGCCTATGAAATTCTTCATTTCTAAGACAAGCCAGATGAGAATAATATTGACTGAAAATCGTTATTGATTGAGAGCTGGCCTGTGGAGCTGTGCAACAGAAACACAGTTTCAAGTCATCTGGCATTTTATAAGGCAAAGGATAGCATAAGCTTCTTTAACATTCAGTAAATCAAAGTGGTTAAATAGTGAATGAGAATAAAAATTCATGTCTTGAACTTAATAGTCAGATGATGATTAGGTCATGCTGACAGAGGAACACAATGGAACATGTTCTTCCAATTTGTGTTCTTCACGTAACTAAAGGTAGTTTTGGTTTCCAGCTCATCAGATCAAAACCTTTTATAAGGGCTATTTTGAGGTTTTTTGAGAGAAGTAAAGCAACATTTTTACAGAAGAAAAAATAAAAATAAAAAACAAAAACCCCAGACAAACAAAACAAAACAAAAAACCCACAAACAACCAAACCAAAACTTTTTTATTTAACATTTAGCATTCATTTAACATTCAAGGCATTTCAATATTTAGCACCCTACTAAGAATCCAATAAGCTTTCCTGGCTCGAAGTTTTACTGACAACAAACAAGACATAGCTCACAGGAGCAAAACCTTTTAGGAACAGACTGAATGCTGTTATTTTATAAGTAAGTTATAAGATCAAAGAAAATTACGTGGGTGGGGATTTGCAGTCTTCCATCATGCCTCAAGCCTCAGGAGGGATTTTAGGACTGTTCTACCAGAGGAAGCAGTATTTAAGAGCAGGTGTATATGAGTTAGAGCTTAGATGATATTTCAACAGTTTGTTGCAGCTGTTTTCTTCTGCTTGATATCTGATCTCATTTTAATATGATTTTAGGAATGCAGCATTTGCTTTATTGCATCAAACTCATATTTCATGTAATACAAGAGGTTTGATATGACAATCACTAGGTGTTCCAGAATGGCAGAGGAAAACTCCATAACAAATTGATTAGGAATAATTCTCCCCTACTCCTAATTCAATATTAATGTTTAATAGTTGAAGTGCTGAAATAATGTAATATAAATTTTTGTTTCCCTTCAATACTCCTTTTATTAGTATTACTCCCCAGAATATTCTCAGTATCCAAACACATGTTCAGATTATCTCCATATTTTTGGGTGGATTCACAACGAGGGCCTGAGTTTCAATTTCTCTTTTTATTATCTTTTTTTTTATGATTTTTTTAGCTTCAAGGAATTTTTTTGCATATCTGCAGGTCATTCTAAGTAACCTCTTAATCTCTCGAGAGTCTAAAAGGCATCATAGTCCTACCAATCAAAGAATACTACAGTGTTTATCTAGTTACCTTTGAAAATTATTTTCTTTTAAATCCCAAGTTAAATGACTAGTTTAAGGAAAAACACAAATTCAAAGACAAAGAAAGTAAGATAATCTTATTTCCTAAATGTCCATGCCATGCATTAACCATCATTGTCACATTTAAGTGTGTGGTGAGAAGGTGTTTGGTGCTTATTCTCCCAATCTATTTTAGTTTTTGAATGTTTTTCATGTTCTTGAACTTCAACCAGACAACAGAAAAGCCTCAGAAGTTTTCAATCATGCTAATAACACACTTATGATGAATTAAGGATAAAATTTCATTAAAATATTGACATAAAAGTATTTGTACTCCATTTTATCAGAAAAGTGCTCATACACTGGACAGATTGAACTAGGTTCATCATCATTTGTATTACTTCTATCATATTCCAAAATACAAGTTTTCATTAGGAATTGGTAGCCAAATAAAAGTGTATTAAACTCAAAAAACACTCAGAATACATCCATTTCAGTATTTCAGTCTCACTGCCAGCTCTGAACCTGAAGACTGCAGTTCATATTTTAACATCAAAGTTCCTTACCAAACATTTGAAGAAACTACATTCCTAGCTCTATTGTTTGCTTGTTCGTTCAGCCAGAGATCCAAACTAACAGCATGTATTTTATCTGTTCATTCATTTCAGGCCACCCATATTTTGAACAAGTTTTCGAAGTATCTCAAAAAAACTTCCTTTGTTGGTCCTCATGGCCACCACCTCTTACTGTACCACTCTGAACTGCTGAGACTCTGTCTGCATCTTCTCTATACCTTCCTGTCAGGTAGCTGAATAGAACTATATCCCTTCTAGTCACAAAGCAAAAAAGAGTATTGCCCTTTAGGTATAAAGTGCCTTGAAACACAGAAATGGCTCTCTTCAGTATACGTAAAATACCTTAAATGACAAAGATCATATGCACTGGCAAAGATCCAAATATTTTTTAAAAAAAAGAAAAATCCTTCATAGGAACTGTACACATCTTCCTAGTAGGGTGACCAGGATCTTTGAAAAGCACATTAGAAGTTTCAATGTTTACATTACTATGGATCATATCAAAGTGTTGCTCGGGGCGGGGGGGGGGGGGAAGGAGGTTAAAAGAACTGAAAAGAAATACAGGTTATTAAAGTTAAATCTGGACAAATTAGAGAATTTCTTGTCTGTACAATCTTCCTAAATATACTTGGATAGAATTCAACCAATATTGGTTCTATTTTCTTTCCTCATTACACCGATTCTTAAATAATACCTTTTTTCTCTCCTCCAATGACTGGATGGAATCTGATAGTAAGATCTTCTTCATTTATGCGTTTTTCTTCTACTGCTTAGAAATGGATTCCTGCTTTTCTGTAGCAGACCAGTAATTCCAACAATATTGTCTGTTATAATCAGCCTTAGTAAAAACTAAACATATGTTAATACACAAATCTTTCCAACCTACTTGCAGTACTTGAGCAACTAGCTTTGCATGCTCCAGCAGCTTTGCCAACAGTTTGTCAACATTCTTGTAATTGTTACTACTCTTGATTTATTTCACAGAAATTAGTTATTTTATGATCTAAGATTTATTTTTCTTCCTCTGCCTTTTGCAATATACAAACACATACGGTGTAATACAGGATTCACCAATAGGCATCCTTTGTGAGCAAAGGAGAGAGCTCATCTGACAGTTGATCTGTGAGCTTGCCACACACACAGGACCAACACAATAGCAACTTGCACTCAAAAATATAGGTGGTTTTCAGAACCACCTTTTACATTCCAATCCAAGTCCGAAATCTTGGAGAGTCAGGAAAAGGAAAACCAAAACCATCTTTATTTTTGAAGAATGTTCTGTTTATCAGGATGATATGGGTGAATACTGCAGTTGATTCTCTGCAAACACACATGAAGTGCTACAGGATGCAATAGTGGAAAGCACAGGTAGGCCAAATGGAATTATATGGTCCTGTTCTCATTTAAGTGAGCAGCCCTGTATTTTTCACCACAGAATCTGTGAATAAAATATATAACTGTATTTAAGAAGCATAGTGAGCAAGGCATAGATATGAGACCTAGCCTGTTTGCCAGATGGGTTGCCTTACCCCTAGACAACATAGCCCAGTTTTTCCAAAACCTCTTGTACTCTTCAATTGGCTGGGGATCTGGCTTTAACAGGAAAGGTGCAACTGAACCCCCACCAGCTTTGCCTGTAAATTGTATCCTCCTTGGAGAGGAGACTGAAACAACTCTGACAGAACTGAGATAGAAGCTTAGTCCTCACATCAGAGGCAAGAGACCTATTTAATAAAAAAACAGATACTGTCAGATACCACCTGCCATTTGGAAGAAAGGCTGCAGATGGCAACTGCATCCTGAAAATGAAGCAGCTGACCAGGAATCCTGATGTCATATAGACCTGAACCGCAAGTCAGCATCTACATGTGGAAAAGATACAGAGATTCAGCATTTGTCAGCACTGTGCCTTTTCCTATTCATTCAGAATCCTCTCTTCCACTGTCACATTTCTCCTGTATTCTTTTCTGTACTACAAAGAAGTCAGCCTTTGTAGGAGGTGGGAAAGATCATTTGGATTCTACCAGAGCATGGAGTATGATTACCCTCCTTTATCCACCTTTAAGAGAAGCCACTATCAGTCATTACGTCTTAACCTAATCTTAAACTAAACCAGTACTATTCTTGGTAGTATTTAAATGCTTAAGGTATTTGGTGAATACCTGGTAAAAGTGTTCTAGTTACCTAAAGGTTGGGGGAGGTTTTATGAAGATACTGAACACAGTAGGGTAGTTTGAATAAACTGCAAAAGATTAAAATCATGTTTGCCAGCCAGCTTGCTCAAGGATGCAATACGTGCAGCACTTCACCTTGAAAAATTAGAATCATTTTGTTTCCTATGTTTTTTGTAATTTTCCATCTCTTCCCTTAAATATTTCATCACCTATATAATAATGATTTTCTCTATGTAACATTTCTAAACAACAGCAGATCCCTCAATAATTGCTCAAAACCAAACAATTAACATTTAAGAATGCTTTAAATTAGAAGACTTTTTCACAGCAAGACCATTGACTATGATATGCAAATGCCATGCACAAATCATTTGAAATGCTTCCGAACAGTAAATGAAATGCCTTACTCAGGTGGCATTTGATTATAAAGACATGAACTTACAGATATTACAATGTGATTTGATGCCTTCAATGCTTCATTTATGCCTCTAAGTTATACTGGATAAGCAAAACCACAGCTTTTAATATTGCATCTACACATATATGGCACAATCCTTACACATACATGGACAGTATCTTTCATGACGTTGGAGGAGATAGAATAAAAAGTGGTAGTTAAAATGACTCACACATCAGATCTCTAGCATAAGTGTGGTAGTGATGTTTTGAGTGAAAGTGAAGTCAGGAGGTGAGGAAAGTGAAATCCAGAGCCTAGGTCCTTTAGAGAAACATCTGGCTTGTTTGCTGCAAAGTTTCTATCCTTCCATTCGCACGTTTAAGCAAGTTACATCATCTACAAGCTGTGAAAAGCTCTGCAACTGCAGAACAGAAAAGCATGTGTCCAGCCTAACTTACACAACACTGACAGGCTGTTATAAACCTTTTCCTTCAATGACAAATATACAACTGTATATAAAAAAATCATTAAAAAGAACTGACAGAATTAAATTCTTTTAGAAACATATGAAGAAATTATACTACAACAGCTGAAATTAAAAAAAAGCTACATAGACCATATTTTAATATAAAGGGCATGAAAGTACAGCTTGAATAGTACATAGATGGTAACATAGACTACTGGCCCTGATAAATGGACCAGAATCTCAAAGTATGTATCTACTTCTTCAATGAAATTGTATTTCAGAGTCACTGTACCTCCTGATTATAACCCTCACTCCAAAGGCACAATCTGGCAATGAACATACACACAGCAGCTTCAAGAATTTCTGTATTTCACACATAAACAAACATTCAGTATACTACCTCACAACAAAATAATAGTATAAGAAAATAATGATATTGTTCCAAAGTGTGGAGCATGTACTGCAAGGCAATAGGATTTTAAGATCAAAAAACATGTTTGAACCAGAAATTTCAAAATTCTAACCTTCTGATTAAAACTATTCAAAATTAAGACAAAAATATGAACATTTTAAAAACTGAACAGAAAACTAAGGACATACCTGTTTGTGAAAACTAAGTGTTGTTCAAAATATCTTCCAAGTAAACTGTAATCACCTTCTGCACAAAAAACCATCATAAACTGGCAGAAAGGGAATTTATATGTTTGTGAACCGATCCACGCAATGGTTGCCTGAGTTCTGCCATTCATCCTGTCTCTACTTCTCAGAAGAGAATAAGTGCTTTTAAACTCTGTACGTGCCTATCATCATCTTCTGCCTTTTCTAGGAGTTCACAAAATTTTAAACACAATTGTTATTACTTGTTCATTTATTCAGGAAAGACTTAACAGTGAGACAAGCCACATAGCATTTGTGTCTCTGTTTCTCTCATGGCTGAATGGTAGGTCTCTTCTGCTGACTGCATTTTCATTCCAATAAACCCACAATGCTTAGATTTCATTTTCTTGCCTAGATAAAAATTCTAAAAAAGTTTCTCTGACTTAATTTTACTAAATGATTGTGTTTTGCTTAAACAGGATTTCAGTAGTCAAAGCAATCAGTTTTGATACTGCAGTTCAGCAAAACAGCACCTTGGCAGTGTGCTATTAAAGCTCCCAGGTGCTGGTCAAAGCAATCAGCATTCCAAACTGCACCATAAACAGAAGTGAAAAATGTATGATATTTTAAGAATACATGCTTTGGGTTAGTTACCTGGCTGCTAGGTATTGATTGAATAACATAACCTCAATGCACTTTATAACAAGACAAGCACAAAATCAAACATCTTGGATTTCAGCCTTTTAACTGCTCATGCTTTTCTTTTCTCTACACCTTCACAATCTTTATAATATTGACTAGCAATTGTCAGTCTTCAGAATATTCTAATGTCACTACTACTTACTATAAACTACCAGTAATTCTCTGAGTACTCAACACTAAGAACAGCTCAAGAAATAGATTAAGCTTTAACTAAACCATTTTCTGCTTGAATTTGGTTTGCTTAATATATATCTCCATGATCTTCTTGAACACTGTGCTTAATAGATATATCATATTCAAGCAGATAGACTATATATAGATTAATACATCATTGCATAAATATATATTTAAGCATTTACACATTTACTTAAAAATATCATGTTTGCATAATACACTACAAATTTTAAGATAATATATTGTACACTGGATCCAGTGCCAGGAAGACTCCTTGTGTATGCATCATATTACAAATGAACATGCCTAGTTTAAGCCAGAGCTGCCATATATCACAACTACAGCCAAGGTATCTTTCATATAGGAGTACCACTGAGATCACCTGCAGAGAAATACACTTTATCTGCACTTTCACATCATGTCTGCACTTACCACTACTCAAATACAGGAGGGAAGGAAAGAGTTATCTGGGCTCTATTGACTTGTTGACTTTGTCAAATGAAGCCTAACTTCAGTGTAGTTTAGCTATAATGCTCAATACTTTATTGACTGTAATTGCAGTCATTCCATGCTCCCAAAAAGGCAGTTTATGTAACATCACAGGTAGCAGAATATTCTCCATGACAAAGTCTAGACATTTCAATCTAATTATATGAGTTTTAAAGCTTGAATATTTTTTACTTTAAGGATATTTATGTCTCTGCAGAAATCACAGACAAACAGTTAACTTGCTTTTTTAATCCCATCAGGAATATGGAGTTGAGTGTCTTATATTTTTAAAAAAGCTTATGAGAGTGCCTTTGACACAGACAAAATATATGGGACATCCCAGATAGCACATATAGCAATAGCACCCAGAGGGAAAACAATCACATATACTTGCCACTTAAATGCCTAGACAGATCTACAGCATGTAATAAAGGTAACTTCTGTCCATAATAGACCTGTGTCATTACTCACAAGACTTTAAGAAGATTTCTAAGTTCATGTTCCTGAAATTTTTACTTCTCTGCCAAACTACAGCTATTCATCTCTTTAAAGATCTTGCCTCCCCTATAAACCTCACCTCCCCAGCCTGCAAGTCATTTCTCATGTTTTCCTGAATCGAGTTCTGTACCAAGGGAAGGTGGCTATTAGCAGATCACAAATGTCACTTCATGAGAATTTACTGAAGCTTCAAACAATTTCTCTTTTTGCAGGCTGCAGAAACTTCTTTTTCTGTGTCTTTCAATGAGATAAAGGTATTATTAAGGTACCTTTTTTTAGTATCTAAACAAAGACTTGTGCACCCATAAAGCTCATTCATTTTTCCCTAAGTAAACTAGTTGGTCTAATAAATTATTTCATCCCTTCCTATAAGCCTTAGATTGTTCATCCTTAAGTACTGATGTACTACATTATCAAAGACTAGCTGAGACCAAACTGCTTTGTCTTTGGATATGGGGAGCTTTCAGACTACAAACAACATTCATTTAAATGGATGCGGAATAATGAACTGAAATATAATTCAAATTTCCAAAAGCTTGACGATTAGTAATACAGACTTATTAGACTCCAACGTCTTCTAAGACCTTAGGCTGGAGTCTCTGGATGATACCTTAAAGCAAGACCTCTGTCTGACCTGCACAGTAAAACTTACACATTAATGACCAAAACACCGTAGTGGAGTAGTGTCTGGAGGACCCCAAGACTATTACTGTTGCATCCAAGCCTGAATCTTTCTCCTCTGCAAAAGTAAATTATACCTATTTCAAAACTCTGAGCGTAAGTTTGTATGTAAGCTAAGACTTCCCTCATTCAAGAAAAGAAACCACATCAGAAGGTCAGATACAGAAACTCAGTAGGCTTCCAAAATCTCAAAAGAGCATCTAAACTCTCAGGAGTTCAAATAGTATATCAAGTCCACCACTTTTCATTATGCTCTAAATATTTTTTCAAAATAGAGCTGTGGCTCTTTCAGCTGATTAAATTCTAATAAAAAGCTTAAAAAATCCAAGTGTATGGAGTCCATCTGACCTTAATGACATTCCTGAAAAACATTCACAAAATCCTCTGCTCATCAGGTAACTTTATACACGTTCCATACACTGCAGAGACTTTAAGGAAAGGATCCACAAACACTGCCTCTTCCAGTTTTTGACCCCTTTCTCAAATCTCTATAAGCCAAAAATATGAGCATGCTGAAAAGGCATTTAAATTGTGCTAGTCCACTTGCTACATGTACCAAATGAACCCTCCACAGTGCACTTAATCTCAACATTGACCTCCAGGTCATGCATAATTGCAATTCATATACTCAAAAGGATAAATGGACTTCCCAACAACAGTTGTTTGTCATGTCTGATGCTATTGAGACAAAGAATCTTCTGTTGGCTCGGCTTTAGATTAGAAAGCACAAGAAAATCTCAAAGGAAAACAGCTATATTATATTTTATTTATTTTAGTTCAGTGGCAAGTTTGCCAAGTTCCTTTCAAATAAAACTACACAAATCAAGTGAGGTAGTAAGCATGAACCACACCTATTCTCCGAAGGTAATGAAGAACACACACAGCTGCTCCTTTCACAACAAGAATTGGGTTTTGTCATGCTACACATGCAACTTTTTTTTTTGTCTTAACATTTCCATTTTACAACACGAATTCAGGTTTTCAAAAATTCTGATCATATCCCTTGCCCTTAGAGATTTGAGAAAAGAACTGAACCCTTTCCCACTTTTCCTCAGAAAGCTTCATGACATGTGGCAACATACTCCTTGTTAAAACTTTAAAAGGAACCTAATAGATCTTAAATACCCTCTCTGCCCCTCAAAATACTGTGAAGGGAAGATTCCACTGGGAGAGAAGGAAAAATAAAAATACAGGAATAGCCACGTAAAGTTGTCTACTGGTGATGTGTGCTCTAGCAGATTTGTTTTATACCTCAGTTCTTGCAAATTTGAATGCCTTAAGGCTGGTCTCATAATAACGATACAGAAAATCTCAGTTAATCTTAAAACATCATTGCTTGGCATTATGTACTATATTTGCCTTATAAATACAGAAGCCAAGTTCCAGATACGATTCTGATTTCTTGGGCTAAATTACTTTTCAGAAAGATAGAAATTAAATAAGTTGGGAAAAAACCTAATCAGTAGACTTCATACAGCAACACTGGAAAATCTTCTCTTTCTGCCATTGTGAGTTCCTAGGCATGTGGTTCTCACTACATCAAAGCTGCCATGTTCTCATCCTCTCTTCCCTGACACTGTACGCCTATAACATATGAAATATTTTATAGACCTCAATTTTCTGTGCATGTAGAATTTCTGCACTATCTAGATCAGATGAAAGTAAGTTATTATAGGATGAAAACTATAATTTTGACACTGTTCTACTACGAGAAGAACAAGGGTGTCTTGCTTTTATCTCCCATTGTGTTTACAAAAAGCCACAATCATACTTATTTCTTGAATTCAACCTACACACATTTCAAAATGAGAGCTAGAAATATGCTTCCTCTTTCATAATAGCAATCTTTAACTAATATCACTGAACTGTAACTACAGCTGCAACTAATATTTTACTGATGCAATTTCTTCACAGAAAAGCTGAGCTATAAAGCAAATTAAAACCATGTCTCTCTAACTCTCAGTGAATATAGCTGTGTAATAAAGTGGCTACAGAAGACATTGGGAGTTGGTTTCTATTACAAGTCTTATCACTGAAAACTTTCGTTCTGTGTCACTGTATACTGTATAAACTATATTTGCCTGCAGTACTTGTAGCAAGATATAGACAAAATATGAGCAACCCATAGCACTCAAAAATGACAGCACTAAAGGAAAAAAGCAAGATTTGAATTTTTAAAAGTAGGCCTCAGCTTCTGTCTTATTTCAGTTCTGGTTATTTCAATTTCAGTCTTAGCAATACTTCAAGTTTTGCTCACTTTCTAAGACTTCACTTAAACTGTCACCTCCACCAGGTGGTACCTGATTTATGAATTTCGTCACTCTTCCACATTTAATAAGGCTTCAGAAATACATTGCTGAAACAAACTGAATAGCTTCAGTCCAGAGGATTTACCCATATTCACTCCAAAGGATTTAAATACATGCTTTTCATCCCCTGGGACACTGGTCCAAATTCCAAACAATTTAAAGAGAGGGAGGGAGTAGGTATTTTTACACTTCCTACTCAACCTGTTCTCCTGTTAATCCCTGAATATTAATTTAGTCCAGAGAACTAAAGGAAACATGATTTTTGAGCCATGGAAAGTAATCTACTCTAGCCTTTCAGCACGAGAAGTATGTAGTAACTTCATCAATATTCTTCTCATTGCTATTCTTTCTTTGCCCTTCTATGTAAACAGTATGGTCTCAGTTACTAATTATATAATGCACTATTCACTTGTATTAGTTCCTTCCTCATCACCTGCCTTTTCTCTAACAGTATCAAGGTATCAGTCAAGAAAGTAAAGTGCCTAAATTGAGGGCAGTTAATCACTCTAGATATGAGCAAATCTCCTTCAGAAGACAAATCAGAATGCTTCAGACTCTGCACTCTGAAGTTTTGTATGAAACAAAGTAACTATGTTAATTATCAACAGAACATCTCCCAAGTCAAGCTATATGCCTGATGATAACTTGTATAGGTATTTCTCATGTCTCAGTAGCTTGGGTTTCTGAGGTAGCTTTCTTTTTTTGGTCATGCTTTTGAAATGTCTTCTTGAGTTCTTAGAGGAACAGAACGTTAAGAAACGTCTAGTATAAGACGGCAACATTCCTCTCGAAACTTGTTTTTATACAAATATGAAAATCTTTAAGTGAGATGGAAGGGCTCCTGTGAAATTCTACACTTTTTAGAGCAAGAAAACACCAAAGCTCTCTCAGTGTGATAATGAAATGTGGATTTTGGAATTCGTATCCAAACACATCTGAAGTCTGCTAAGCCAAAAAAAGGAACAGAAGGGACTAGATTTTGGCATTTTTATTCACAAATTCTATTTCACACTCAGAAACAGCAAAACAGTTGATTTTATTTGTTCATTCTAAATTTTGCTGTTAGAGCTTATTTCTTCTTATGTAATTGATTGCATATCATTTCAACTAAATTAAAAAAAAAAGCTTACTTTGAGGAAGCCAAATCATGGTAATTGCAGTAAAGTTTTACTGCCATTGAAGAAATATGAAAGCAGTTAGCTACCCTGAAGATGCTGCTCTGAATAGTATTTCTACACTTAAATGTAGCATAAAATAACACATAACGGCTCTTAAACTAAACAACCATGTAAACTACATTTGCTTACCATTTAGAAGAGTGTCTACACAGAAAACTGAAAACATAAATGTTTTTCCCTTTGCGATAGGGAATAGTTAATCATACATTACAGGACAAATAGGGACATCAGAGAGCATCCATTTATAACAGAAGTTGATTTTGGATCCAAGCTTGTTTTATCTGGCATATCAGCAATACTACAGGAAACCACACTCAGATTAGAATGCATAAGGTTGAAAGATTCACAACGTTATCAAATTTCCCATGTGGCATGCTGCTGCTCTGGACAGCATCTTAAGACTGGTGACAAAACCCAGATGCAAATCTAGGGCATTATTTTTTAACCTTTAATTAAATTTATAACTTCCTCTTTATGTTGTTCAAATATCAGGCTTGCAAGTATTTGTTATCAAAGACAAAAATATACACTGTGACCTGATTTAGAACTACACTTCTATATCCTTCATGCATTACTTGTCCTTCTAGGGTCTGACTCTGCAAACACTAAGCGTTCCTCTAGCAACAATAACTGGATAATTTTCAAAGATCCCATACTGAGGATGCAAGCATTTGTAGAACAAGAACACCGAAAGTGTAGCAGCCTTAAATAAAGGACAGTATATCTATTTACTCAACACTTCCTACAGCACCTTCACCACTCTCTCCAGATCACTGAGGATTGCCTTAATACAAATAACACATTTTAAAACCACTTACTTGCCTTGTTGCTATTTTTCTAGTCATCTGATACATGTGAGGCTAACCATCCATATTCACAAAGACTGCAATAATGGGATATATGTGAAATATACATCTGTGCGTGATGGCACGCACTGCTTAAAAAGCATCAGCCAGAAGAGTTTCCTGGAATATTGTGTTGGAATAGTCTTATCTTGGAAGGAAACCTGACCCAAGCCTCTCCCTGTCTGGGTCACGTGATTCAAGCAGATAAATTACAGATTTTAAAGAAAACAAATAATCCCACATCCTACATTTCAAATAATTCAGTGCAACAATACAGCATTCACTACCATAGAGCATCTGACTTCAAACATGCTGCTGTTTTTCTAAAGTACGTTCTGACAAGAGTGCCTCTTTCCAAAAAAAACCCTCATAAAAACTGTCACTTCTGAGGAAGACAGAGGTTGGTGCACAAATTAATGTTCTTCTCAGACAACAACATATTTTCATGAGAAACACTGCTTCTGTTTCCAGGCCTACTGAAATAATTCTCTTGAGCCTTTTTTATCAGGCTGAAGACTGAACCACAAACAAATTATTCAAGTTGTGTGCACCTCATCTTTCCTTTCAGGTCTTGTACCAAGTAAACAGTCATATCCGAGGGTATGTCCTTCTGTAGGCAGAAGACATGAACCTACTAGATTTAATAATGTTAATAGTATAGTAAAATTAATTCAGGATTCCATTATACATCAACTATATCAAAAGCACAATTCATTGGCAGTGTACAAGCCTCATTTATGAAGGTGGAAAGAACAGCTTAGCTCACCTTCCAAGTACACATCTATTCTAGATAGATACAAGAAATTTCCATTTAATGTAGGTTATGCAGAAACATTCCATAGAGAAAGAGGATCGAGAACAATAACAATATTGGAATAAAAAAAGGCTTCTTAAAAGGGTGGGAACTATGACTTGTCTCTAGTCAAGAATGTTCTAATACTATTTAGCAAAGCAAAGTACCTCAGAATAGCCACATTAAATCCACCTTAAAATCTAAAAGAAGATGCCAGATACAATTAGCTTTGCTAATAAAAATTAATCTAAATTCTTGTAGAATAAGCCTCTAAAACCTTGAGCTTACTTCTTAAGACACTTTATCCAATAAAGGCTGAATCCTTTACTGAAGTTTCTTTGCACTGGCAAAATTTACACAATTTATTTGCACAGGAAGAATTATATACCTGTTTGGAATCACCACTGGTCAGGTTTTTTGTATAACATAGATACGCTGGTAAGTGCACATGCAGGAGTGATTACTATCTATGAAAGAAAACAGTGGGATTCTAGAAGGACCATCTGATGACCTGTCAATCAATATTTTGATCCTCACAGACTTAGAACAGCTGTTTCTTCAGCCCAGCTGAAAACATCTTAACTTCAACACAGAAAAGTTAAATTCCTAACAAAAGAGACTACTGTGGATATCTAGATGCAATTTTTAAGAATGTCCCCTTGCATACCATTTCCACAATTAATTTATCTTAAAAGCTAATTATTTTTGTTTACTGTTAAGGTACTGCTATAGAGTCAATACAAATATTGTATTGACTAATACAAAGATAGAAACAAAGCCTCATTTAAACAGGAAACAACATTAAATGCTTCTAAACAGCTCTATGTAGCAACTCACTCCCTAGTTTTCCACTATAGCTAATACTTCAGTTTAACAATTCATTCTGACACCCTGGGGACCCTCTGGCCCTTCTTGTTCTTCCAGACATTGTAGAAACAAATGGCTTACACACACGTATGTTCAGCAGAATATTAAGACAGAACAAAATGTTATGTACTGTGCTGCATTCTCTCTATATAAGGACTTGGAATTAAATTCGTGCCATGAGGAAGCCAATAAGAATTTCACTGTCACTTCAAACAGGCCTAACTTTCACACTAAAATGAGTACACATCACACAGTTTTATTCAGATATTTTGACTAACAGACATAAAGGAAAATCAGGCAGTGAATGAGAAAAAATTATTTCATTGGACTCTATTGATTTGGTTTAACAGGGAATCCATAAGTTCAGTTTCACTTCTAGAAAATAACTGTACAGGAACTGTCATACTGTAGACAGATGCTACATTTCTTAACTAATTCCAGAAGTGATTTAAAGGTCTGCTGTGCAGAATATAATGGCTTTTTAACATGAAATTTAATAATTGCTTCAGTTTATGAAACAGATTGAGGAGACTAATTTCATCTCATTCTTGATTGTCTTCATACTGTTGACTCACTTTGAAACTAAATGTTATATTACAGAGTTACTTAGATCAATTAGTGGATTAATTCATCAGTGGATTTTCAGTTAATTAGAAGTATTTATTTTCACACTGTGCAGCCAAAACTCCTTCTAATTCCTAGAAACAACACTATTCTATGGGACAAGAAGAGTCCTAAAGATTGCCCTTCATGCACCATGTGCCTGAGCAGTATAAAGGCTCCTACAGTCACTTTTGACCCTAGAGGTCTGTCAAGTAATCTTAGGCACACACTGCTCAGACACTCAGCTTCTTTTGCACAAAACTGAGAGCCCATGCAACAGTTACTGGGAAGAAAACTATTGTTGTAACAACAACATCAGTGTTGTTCAGCCTGGAGAAGAGAAGGTTGTGTGGAGACCTCATAGCAGCCTTACAGTATGTTCCAAAGGAAACCTACAAGGAAGTGAGAAAGGGACTCTTCATCAGGAACTGCAGTGATACAAGAGTCACAGCTTCAGACCAAAAGAGGGGAAATTTAGGTCAGATATACAGAGTAAATTCTTTACTGTGAGAGTGGTGAGGCACTGGAACAGGCTGCCCAGAGAAGTGATGGATGTCTCATGGCCTTGAACACTGCAATTCATGCAAGCTGGCAGTGCTCAGGCAGACTGAATGGGGCATTAAGCAACTTGGCTTAGTGTACCTGCCCATTGCGGGAGGGTTGGAATTAAATGATCTTTAAGCTCCCTTCCAACTCAAACCATTCTATGATTTTATGAAATTAAGACTGGTGATAGCAGAGGAAGAGACAGTAGTTCAAGTCCATATTATACATGCTACAGTAGGGGTTGTTTACAATTTGCAACAACTTATATCAAACCTGTTTAAGCCTTACTTCTCCAAACCTATTCAAACTGCCTTTTAAGTGACCTTTTATGTGCTGTGATTCTTCATGTTTGCAGTCTTTCCATGAAAATATTTGGAAAAAAAATAAAGGAAAAGTGAGACTGAGAATTTCTTGCATGAGAAATGTGCAACTGGTTTATTTCACAGATGCACAGAACTGAGGTGGACAACTCAAAGCGCAGCTACATTCAAGCTACAACAGATTTAACCATTTTTGAACCAGATTGCCTACAAATTATCCCATCTTCCACAGAGAGGGTGAGATCCACGTGAAAAGTGATGGTCTACAAATGATCATCTGTAGAACAGGAATTCCTGATGACTCATAGCAGGTCACAGTTAGATAAGGCAGAACACTTGCTACTTACTGGATCCTTAATAACTGAGTCATAAGAAACTGGCTGCACACTGTTTAGCTGAATATTGCATTTTCTCATGTTAAGTGAAGGAGAAAGGCTCTGCAGACCACTACTAGGATTACAACATATTGCCAAATAGCTTCCAATCCAACTAATGTCTGTGTCTGTCAATTCAGTTTAAGACTAATTCCATCCCAGACAGGCATCTACCTTGTCAAAACCTTTATGATTTATTTCCATAAATTGAGTTCTTTGGTTTTTTTCTATTATAGTGTAGTTTAAGATACTCAGGCATATTCTCAGATGCTCTTCTGAAAAAACAGGCCTGCTATAATAGCCCTTATTAATATGTCTAATATAAATTTATTGATGGCTTATCCATATATATAAACATCTCTTCTAGGTCTTGCCAACACAGCATATCCATCCATATATATACTAATCCTATGCTTTATTATGTCTCCAACTGTGTTCAGTTCTAAGACTATAGTTACAAGTTTACTGTGTGAGGCCTTTTTAAATATTGGCATGATATTTGCCAGCTTCCATTTCCCCTCTAATGAGGCTGTTCGGATAACCTCTTCAACAATCGGTTATATAATACCATTACTTTATCAGCACTCTCACACCAAACTTTTTAAAACCTTCCATAAGTCTCATATTCAAATACCTATTTCTCCTAGAGCTTCTGGGCTGATACCACTTATGAGCCGTAATTAATCTATATCAAAGCTGATTCCACAAACATTTTCATGCTAGCAACAAATTCAATACTTAAAGTTGATAACTTAATAAATCAGCATTTTTATCCTCCTGCATCTGCTGATCAAAACCCTGAGGATATTAGCTGTCTGTGTCATCTCTAATGCTAAACACAATCAGAAATGACTGTGTATCTTTCATTAGTTTGCTCATCACCGCAATTTTTCTCTTGAACTATTGCATGCATATGATCCAGCATCATACCACCTTCTGCCTATATGGCACTTTTATTTTAGTCCTAAAGACCCTGGAATATAAAGGCTAGGTTTAATATCAGCAAAGGTTAATTCCCCAAGCAAAAAGCTTACTTTCCTATCAGTCATCTCACAGAATATATTTTTATTTTCATTCTTACAGACAGGGATAAATAGCCTTCTCTCCCAAACTTTTCCCCATAAAAAAGTACCTTATGTTCCTCAAGCAATGTTTTTTAAGATGAGCACTGACAAACTGTACATGTATCTATAAGCTGTGTGCTTAAGTGAAAAGTCACAAATGACTAAAATAAAAACCAGGTTTTAAAGATAATGAAAAACACAGAAACACTGCATAAAAACTATACACACAGTTTTACATTCTGTCCAAAATAATACACTAAGCCAAGCACTGATCTCTCTCTTACTAGTGGCACACCTGCAATTTTATTATTTTGAGTTATATTATGGGACTTAACTGAGAAGAAGGCAAGAGGCAGAGCACCAAAACAAGTAGTTATATAAGAACCTCTGAATCACAGAAATTTTAAATAAATATTTTGGGACAAATAGATATTGTAAGTGGAAGCAAAGTACTGTACAAACACCCACATGTGTTGGCATTGTGAAGAACCAGTACATTAGAACACAGCTGTATCTATTGATTCCTTTAGGTATTATCATCTAATAAGGACAGCACAAAGTGAAATCATGAGAGTAACAACCCTGACCAAAGGATAAGGTCTGTCTTCAATGAATAGACAAATGACTCAGTCTAACAACTTGAGTTCCACTTTATTCTTCTGGGACAGTGTCTTGTTTCCTCAAGGACTGATCGAGCTCTTGATTATGGTTATTGTTGCTTTCCCCATCACTTTTCTAGGTCACAACAGTTCCTTCACCAATTAAACTACAAGCTTCAAAGTCACTTTTAAATAAGTCCTACCAATATGGCAAGCAGATTCAGTGCATTTTCCTTCTACTTAACAAGTTATTAAGTTGATACAAGCATTTAACTATTAATTTTGCTGGCAAATGACTGTCTTATTCTCTATGTCAGTGGGGGGAGGAAACTGAAGCTGCATGCATAATCAGTGATTGCAGGGTATGCATGTAAAATCTTCCCACCTACTCTGAATTTAGAAAATTTTTATCATATTTACTACATAAGCATACCAAAAGTGACTGGGAGGGAGAAGCATGCTTACAGAGACCCTAAACCCACACACAACACACAACCTTAATACAATGGAACTAATTTAGAAGGCTGTGCCCAGCTGTAAAAAGACACTGTACTTAAGAGAAGAATTCAGTGTGCATATTACAAATATATTTTTCAATTAAATGCGGGGGATGGTTTCCCATGGTAAAGAAAACCTTTTTGTGTGAGGCCTCAATCATCTTTAAAAGGAATGACTAATAAAAATATTCTCCAATTGTACCAAAACCAAAAGCCAATGAGAAATATACTCTGATTTATGCCATGCACTATATATGGGAATTCTTATATTCACAATTGGGGTTTTTCTCACAATTGATGTAAAAGGTGACTAAAAAATGATCCACAGGGTTGTCAAAAATATAGCACTAACAAATTCAATATTGTCAATGATGGTTCAAGGTTAAACACATGAAATGTATTTGTAATGCTCTGCAATCATCTTTTTGTTGACACTACAAAAAATGCATGCATAATTCACACAGTTAAATCAGACGTGCAACTGCATCACAGCCAAACTTGCAACTCTGGGATTTGCACAAATATACATGTTCTAGTCCTGTCTGTATGCTTTATTACGTTACTTTGTTCTCTTAAAAAGGCATGGATTTCTTCTTGTTCCATAAATCTCTGTGGCTTTCAGAGGAATCCAGATTACTCATGTTCCCAGCATTGCAGGCAGGTTTAGAAAATACACAAAGTTTATCACTGCAACACAGTATTTTATCATATATATTAAGAAACATAGTAACATGTAAAAATAATACTATATATTTATTCCTTCTCCCAGTCTAAATGCTATTCACCAACAAACATAGAGCAGTAGTTCTGCATTCTTGGTGCAGAATATACTCCAGGAAAGTTAATATATACATATTTTATATATAAATATATAATGCATTACTTTATAATAGAGATTACCCAGACATTTCTGTGGAACAGGATTACAGGCTGGTGAGCAGTTAGCATAAACAGATTAATACATTGCCATGTTCAGCATTTCCCATCAAAACCTAAAGACAGTCTGAATGAAAGTGGCATTGAAAACTCTCAGGGTTCATCTAAGGACTTGGTGTATATGTAGAAAACCAAACTAAATCCTAAATCAACTCTCACTGTCACTGGAAGTATGCAGAAAAACAGTGCTTCTGATTTCTTTTTCTTCCACTTCTAAGCTTCTGATGGCCAATCCCCAGCTTTGCTTCATTTTCCTGTAACAGTGGGAAATACACAGTATGTTCAGAGGCATTCATTCTTCTGATTCTTTCTAATTGACCTCAAAGAACACCCCCACTCATTGGAGTGAGTGAAGAATGACAAGATATAATCATTTGCTATGAAAAAATAATTGATATAGCTATAAAATATTTTTAAAATCCTATTTGGTTCACTTTGAGGTAATTTTCTTTTATATTACATCTTAAATCCATGAATTATGACAGTACTAGATACACATGTCAGTTGGGACAGAACAAGGCATTGTAATGGTATTTGGATAATCCACTCTGCAGGAATGTTCATTATTCTTCCTGAGGTTTCACAAGAGTTCCCTGGCATAATACTGCTACAGCTGCTTTACAGTCTAATGTTATTACAAGGTCTGATTCAATGATAATGTCTGCTACGAGAATCTGGCAGGGAGCAAGAGTCCTACATAAAGGTGTAACTAATGGAGACTGAGCTGCTGAAAAAAAATGAGGGTAGCAACAGCTATTTGTTTTGAGTGTTGCAAGAATCCTGAGGGAGCTTTGTTATTTATCAGCACAAAAACCACACAAATCCAGGTTATTTTTTTTTCTGGAAATCTTATTATTTTTCTAATAAATAAATCACTTTTTTTAAAAAAAAATAAAATCTAATCTCTACCTTATCCATGGTACAGAAGTGTTCCAAAATCATTGCCATTTTCTTCTGTACCTCTGTTATCTACATTTTTAGATTGAAACAAACATGAAAACTGCAGAAAAGCAGAAACAAGAAATCAGCTATCAACTACAGTAGCTGGTAAAAGAGAATAAATAACATGTAACCATCAGCAGAAGCCAGCTCAGGAAACAGCTTTATTGGCAAACATAAGGAATTCCCTTTCCTATTTCAAACACATGGATGGAATCAATATAAGGTTTAGCAAACATAACATACTTGTCTGTAATTTACATCTGTAAGCAAGATTTGGTCTGTATTATTGTTAGTATAGCCTGAGTTATTAGTGTGTGACATATGAGCTCACATATTCTAGACAGAACTCACATACAGGAGAAAATATCCCGTAATTAAGGGGTTACAATCAACAGCAAAAAAGAAAAGTTGAGAAAAGAAGATAATCACGTATACACACCGGTTCACATTTCCATGTATTTGTGTCCTATGACCATTCCTGACTTATAAAGAGTCTGGATTTCGGG
>NW_008671926.1:40934-43587 GCF_000695815.1 Acanthisitta chloris | reverse complement strand
AAGAAGGGGAGGGGGAAAAAAAAAAAAAGAAAAAGACAAACCCTAGCCTGAAACAGCCATGCAGCTATTAAACATATGCCAAAGTAAACAATAGTGTGAGGCTGTGCCATAGCTTTGCCCTGCAGGTAGACGGCAGGCGGCACAGAAGGAAAGCAAATGGCAAGGAAAAGAGAAAGACGGTGCAGGATGTGGATGAGATGCCGAGCCCTGAGAGCATGAACGGCCTGATTGTGATCCTCAAGTCACACCATCAGCCATGCAAAACAGGACATACCTTTCTGGCTTGCTGGTTCTGTCGGCTGAAACAAAGCAGTCCCATTCTCAGCGGGAGGCCAAATCAAAATGAAATTTTATTTAGTCTGCACTGTCCCCAGATTGGGTTTCAGAATGACTGCTTTAGGAGATAGCATGGATGTGGCTGATGCATGCTTTGCATATGAAACTGCAATAGAGGGGGGAAGAAAAAAAAAAAATCTACATAATCAAAAAAATCTGTGCTGTGCGGATGGCAAAAACCCCTGGACGTTAGGGAAACAGCTACGATGGGTATTTTAAAAAAATGACCTTCCTGAATAAAATGTACATTTGTGCTCTGCAGTACTATTTTCAATAAATATATAATAGATCATTTTGCATGTCATTATTTAAAAGCAGCCTTGAGAGACTGAAATATCAAATCATTTCTCTGATTTTTATTTTTTTTTAATCACAGAGCAGAATTACAGTTTGGAAACAAATGCAATGAAAATGTATATCTAAAAGGATTTGTGTGTCTTGCAATGGCTCAAATTGCACCTCAAAAATCCCCTTCAATTTAATGTTTGGTTTAAGTCCTTGTTTCCTAGAGTACCCAAAGAAAGGCCTATAGCAGAAAAGAATATCTGCTTTTTGTCCCACGGATCTAATGCATTCCACCTTGCACTTTTAAGAAAGGATCCATTCTTTGATTAGACACACTTCATTTTACAGACCATTAATAAATAGAAAAAGATCATCAGCTGATCACACAGTATTTTTTATTAGAAGTTCGAAAGAACTTACAAAGGCAAGGAAGAGTCTGCCGAATATGCAGGGCACACACCATGTAATGCCTTTGTTGTCAGTTATGCTGCAAATGAGATTTCCAAATAGGATTTGCAGAGGCAGGGCAGTGATCAACACAGTGCAACATCTAGGAAAGGGAAGTTGAGCAGAGGATTCTGCAAACCAAGGGGGCAGAAGGGAGCCTGTTTGTAGATACGTATTATCATCCATAGAAAACACTTAGCACTGCTTGATTTTTGCTCCCCCAGCTCCTTGGAACTAGGTGATAGCAATAATTTTGGAAGTGCACATCTGTGTGGGCACATGTGTTTGTGTTTATCTGTGTGCAGGGCGTGTAAGCCTGGAGTCTGTGCACATGTACAGGCTGGATGCTTACACTGCAAAAGACAAGCAAAGGCACAAACGGTACACGTGTTTTCAATTGACAGATATTTCTCTGCTGAAACAAGCAGTGCTAATACTGTGCTCTCTAACTCTCTAGCATATGGGCAGCCAAAGAATGGGAAGGGAAAAATCTCTCCCCCCCCCCCAACCCCCAAATCTTTCGGAATGCAAAGGGAATAACGATCCCAAATAAACAATATAGCTGAAAACTTCCAGCAATAATGAGATACAGTGCAAATCATTCACACAATGTGCTTTCAGACAGCAAGGATGGAAGTCACTGACAACAATGCAACCATGTGCAGATACTCCTAGGAGAAATAGTCAAGTAAATTTTGTAATTCTGTCTCCTGTGCTTTGCAGGCTAAATTTGAGACTTGCTGTAACAAAATGTGAGAGAATATTGGTGCTTTAAAATTAAGCATTGGACATTATGGAAGGTAACTTCATAATGAGTTCTCCTATTGCTATTTAAAGCTAGAAATCCATAAGGACCACAGTGAAAAATATAACATTTGTTCTCCTTATGTCTTGGAACAACTGTTTTTATATTTGTAGTCATCCTAACTGTTGTTCCAAACATGATATTCAGATAGTCCCTAGCCTCATGCTGTATCATATTTATTCTGGTGCATATCTTATAGTGAAGCTTCATATGTATTGAATTAATTTGATTTTTTTTGGGGGTGTTATTATTTTTATAAATGCTGCTTTTTTTTTTTTTTCCTTTTTCTCACAGAACTTCCCACTTTAGGGAAAAAGAAAGATGTGATTGCTTTAAAAATAGAAGACCAAATACAAAGCTAGTATTCCCAAAATTCAATGCACCTGGCATTCACTTTATACCTAATAAGCATCCGTGAATATGCAAATGTTCAATGTCTCTAGTAACCTCATTAATTTATTCCTCAGGCAATCAAAGAATGTGAACCAGTCCTCTGCTACTAATACTGGAAATGGTACGCCGCTCAGCATTGCTAGAATCATCTGAAAGCACATTCTGCATATTGAAAAACTGTTTCATCTTCCTTCCTTCCTTTGCCACTGTAATTCAAACAAAGACTTCCTACCTCAGTTTACATAGCTGACAGCAAAAGTTGAAAAATGCCAAAAAATAATTAAGACATATATATATATAGTATATATATCTATCTCCATGCGCACACATGCACGCTGGGAAGATAAATAGTTTAAAGAGATCTCAACAGAATTCCAGGTTGAAAAC
>NW_008671926.1:28366-38366 GCF_000695815.1 Acanthisitta chloris | reverse complement strand
TATGTTCCCTGCTCTAAAGGGAAAGCGATGGCTCTGCCTAGAGGTTGGAGGTGAAAGGAAATGTTTGAGGGTAATGAAAAAAATCCTTTAGCCAAATTTGTGATCATGAACAGTTACTCTGGGGAATTTAAGCCCAAAGTGTTAGGCAGTTTTCTCTATATGCAGAAATGGTTATTGGTAGTTACCAAAGGGATAAAGAATGTGTTAATGTAGGTGGGTGAAAATGTAGCTTTGTGCAGTCCTTCACACAGGAGCTTAAGACTGCTGGAGATTTTATTTTTATTTAAGGGAAAAACTGATAACGCTGCTAAAACCTTGTACTATGCACTATGACATTCATTCTGCTTCAGGGATTGCTTTAAAAACATTCCCAAGCTTTTCTGGAAAAAAAATAATTCAGGTGTTTGGAAGGAAAAAATAGGGATTCAGATTAGACAATGATTATCAAAAACTCAGTTCACTCAGTGAACTTTGCTTTCTTCATTTAGATTTTGGAGGGACAGTGTCTCTAAAAACAACTCAGTGGGAACAGCTAACCTGCAAGCAGGCTGACCAAAAGCCATAAAATGCCATTTTTAGTCGATATAGAGATGTCCTCAGTCTGGTTTTGATCTCATAGATGCTAGTGTGGTCCAGGCATAATCCTACTGAAGTCAAAAGAGTGACATTGATTCAAGCCAACTGCAATCACTTGGCAGGCAGACTGAATTTCTCACCTCCCACCCTAGCCTACCCCCACGATGGGATACTGTTCAGCAAAGAGACAAAATCTCTCAGAAGTTTTAAAAGGATGAAGCCAATGAATTGTTTTTAATAGAACAACTAAACCAGATTCCAAAGTCTTTGAACAACACGCAAAAACTATGAAGATACTGCAAAGCCTGGGAAAAATGAAAGCTTTATGCTCATTAGCAGGTCCACTGCTACCTTTGTCCAAACACATGAAGATTAAGTTGCTGGGGCAGCCATGAGTAGAATTAATCTTACTTTCCTGTTTGGCATTTTCTGACACCAGGCGAAGTCCTATGCCAAGAAAAAAAAGTTGATTTTCAGAGCTTGTTACATATGACAGAATTATTAAATGTTTTATGACCATATGGTGTATTTTTTTTCCTGTAGTATTTGAAATAGATTATAATTAACAAATGAGTAACCTTTCCCCAGTAAAAGAGAAGAAAACACTAAAAAATAGTCTGGGCATCAGTGGCAGCAAGAGAGGTAGAAGTGCAGCAGAGCACCTGACTAGCACAAGCTTAATTTGGGTATATAGTTGGCCTTCTACATATCTGATGCAAAAGCTGTAACTAAAATGAAATCATGTTAAATTAGCTGTAAAAAATAAGTTGATTTAATTAAGCACAGAAAGACTTATTAGATATAATAAAATGTTAAAAAGTCAAATGATGTGCAGTTACATTTCAGCTAACACCGCTCAACAAATCCACTAAATTTATTCCTTTCAATAATGATCTGTTTTGAGCATTTAATTAGATAAATAATATTTAATCACTTTGGCAAATTTGAACTAGAAAAATTCCTTGTTATCAGCAGTGACTCATTCTTTCTAATATCTACCTTTAAAGAAAAAGTAAAACTAGATGATCTTCTGGAGCAGCAAAGAGCATGAGACTAGTACAAATCTGTCTCTAGGCCTCATTAAAAAAACAAGGTTTGCTAAACAAACTATTATTTACAGTGAGAAGTGTGCATATTTTACTGGGAAGGAGCATTCACATGTTTGCCTCTTTTCAGCATCAGGCACTATAAGTAGATGATAAGAGAAGATATTCAATAGATGTCCTATAATTCATCATAATACTGTTTCATTTAATAACTACTTTGCTGAAGTGATTGGCATGATTACAGGAAAATTACTTCAAATTATCCATCTCTTATCTAGCATCTAAGATGTCCTAAACTTGTATGAGAGTTAGCATAATGGGACCTATTAATTACTAATGCTGCAAGTCCTTCACTACTTAAATATCCTTTCTACCAGGTGTGCTGTGTAATGCAAATAAAGAAATAGAAGCCAAAATCATCTCTTTCCAAGGCAGTGTCATCCAAAGTTTAATAAATGAATACCAAGTGCAGAAGTCTATGTTCCACCCACCAGCTCAAAATATCTAGATGTCAATAACCTTCTTATTTTAAAATCTTTCTCTGTGTTTCTCTCCTCCTCATATGTATGTACGTCTGCAGGGGTGTGCACATGTGTAAAAATATGTACAATATTTGGTATACACTGTATTTATTTGCTGCTCTGAGGTACTGATGTGCAAGGCTGCTAGAAAAGACAGGCTAAATACATAGTCTCTGCCCTAAAAAAGCACCTTTTAATCTCAAAACCCTAAACAGCAAATGCTATCTGCTCAACAAAATTTACTCCTACGAGTAAACACTTTGAAGCAAAGCATTATTATCTGTTAAGGGGCAGGAAAGTTAGAGCAAAGATTGCCAGAAGTCATATTTGTCCTATCTGCAGTCTCTGTTTAAAAGCCAATGCAAATTAGAGCAGCCTCACACTTACACCTTTGGCTTTCTAAGAGCCCTGATGAAAACCATCACATCAGAAAACAGGGATAGATCCTTCCTGTCTTGCTTCCCAGCCCACCTGTGATATACCCATAATTCAAAGGGTGGCTATGCTGCTTTTTAAAGCCACCTAGGATAGCAAATGTTCCCTGAGGGCCTAAGTCTTTTACTGTCTTACACCTCAGGAACACAAACTGTGTAAGGGAGACCCATGCAGTTAGAAGCTCTCATTGATGCTTCTCTAAACTCCCATTGCAGAGACAAAACCATAACAAATCCTCCTTTATTTTCTTTACAGACTCCAACCTCAAGTTCATGATCAACTCTCTTCTCTCCCTCTCTCTTTTTAGCTAGTATTTTTTTATCACGACAGTACCCGAAGTTCTGTTAATTATATTTGCGATGCTGAAATAAAGATATAGGAAAAGTGGGACAGAAAATAAACAAAAACAAAGCAAAAAAAAAAAAACCCAAACGGAATGGTGAAAAGCATATCGAGACCCCAGAAAAAATTGATTGTTGCTGATGTATGGCAAGTGACCAAGCCTAAAGGCTCTGGGCTTTCTGACAAAATCTAGCTTGAAGTGCAGCCTCCAAAAGGAAGGCAAGTTGCCCAAGAGAATTTCAAGTAGGAAACAAAATACTGGACTTCTAATACCCTGTTTACCAGAAAATGTAGAACAAAACAATCACATCTACCATACACAGAAAATCTAGAAGGAAAAGATGTTGAACCACACCTGATAGAGTGTTGGAGGACTTTTAAGTACATTCTGTAAAAGAAATGCATGTAACTGTTTCTAAATGTGCAAATTGTCTTAGTGAACTAAGAAACCCACCACGAAGAAACATTTCTGGGAGAACATTACCTTCAAAAGACTGTTATTTATTAAGGATAGGGACTGATATGCTTTTGTTCTGAGTGACCACAACCAGCTGGTGCAACTATATCTGAACACATGGCAGAGAAGTTTAATCCTCAATCCCCATACTTTTTGGCAAATGAAAACTTTCAAAACTCTCCATTGTTCACTTTTTTACTTCAAGGAGACAAACCCTTTTTGAGATTCACAACAACTTTTTTTTTAGTCAGGTTGTCACTACTGAAATGGTGTGAAGTCTTCTGTGACTGGTAAGCTTCCATGGAGCCACTCTGGTTTTCCTGTTAGAACATAAAATACTGCCAAACCAGGAATGCTGCAGTGTGCAGGGGACTTGGTCAAAGCTCTACTTCTTCAAGCATTCACAGTTATTTACTGATAGATATATAATATTTATAGTTCTGCAACTACTAGTAAAGACTGGTATTAGAGAACATTATGTTTGTCTACTGCAAAAGTTGGAATTCTGTAGTAAGCAAAGTGTTTGTAAAAAATTCCCCTGCATGGCAAGGTGCAATTTATATCCAGTTTTTTATACATGACACTGGTCTATTAGCTGACCAGTAGATCTGTTTGTGGTGCTGACTGTCAATCACATTGCAAAAGAAAGAAACAAGCAGATGTTAAACATCACCAGCACCATGGTCATCACAAGCTTTGCTGAGCTCCCATGGCCAGAAACTCATTCCTCCCCCAGCTTGTTCCACATGGGCAAAGGTGCTTCAAAAATAATTTGAGCATCACATGACACAATCTTCTAGGTTACCTGTTGAAAATATATCTTGTCTTCCACCTCAGCTCACTGGAACCAGAGATCTATCACATTTGTGCACTGTTAAACAAGGGGGAGAAGTGATAGCTTCTACGTAATCATCTCAAGTTTTGCCTAACATAATAAGATGCAATAATTCCAAATCAGATATATTGAACAGCTTTGTATCTCCTTTGGCTTTCTAAAAACTTTACATTTTGCCAGCACAACAGTGATTCTGGCTTGGGATATTTTGTTGTTGTTGTTTTTCCCCTCTTTAGTGTATCCCCACCATTTAGTAGACACTGTGTGTAACAAAACCACAGAAATGATTTGATTCATGTAATTCCTTTATCAACTTGCCTTAAAAAAGCTTACAAATACCAATGCATAAGGGATGCAGGAGGGTGAAAACAGAATTTAAAAAGTAATAATTAAAGCCAGCATCAGTTTGTATTGTTAGCTAATAATAAGGCATATGCCTGAGGATGCAAACTCAGAAGAAATTACTCAGATCTCTAGTTTTTGGATCTATCTGCTACTTTCCTTCTGGCAGCCTGTAATTCCCATATTTTGAGGCCTTTAAATTGAATCTAATATTCAACAACATATACAATCTCTGCACTGAAAGAGCTTGACTATTTCACCCCTGTACCACAACCCAGAATGAAGTGTTCACATGGAATGCTGGAATGGAATGGAATGATGCTGGGAAATACCTTCAGCTAAATGTTCCTAAAGGGAAAGCAGCTTTGACAAGTCTTCTTTGTATTACAGTCTTGTTTAATGGATTAGAGAGTCTTGTCCAATGGAGCAGTCAGAGGACTGGGACAACAGCAAGAGGAAATGATGTTGGGGAACCATCAAACCCACTGACTGTATGAAACTAATTGTTATGCTTAGTGTTAGTCCTTATAGAAACTTAACTAAGGGGCCAAATTCACTGAGCATCTGTATCTGCTTCTGCAGGTGTTCAAAGTAAATCCTACCAGGAAAAGAGTATCTTGGTGGGAGGTATCACTGATACACCTGTGGTTCTCTATGAGTACTGTATCAGCTGGACTACAGCCTTTCAAGGAGAAAAAAACTCTATGAGTACTGTATCAGCTGGACTACAACCTTTCAAGGAATAAAAAAAAGAGTTTCTTTGCTGCTTGAGCTAAACAGCCTGGATTTCTTGTTGAAATATCTGGGAGGTTAGTTCTTTGTAAGTCAGTTTGGGGGAGGATACTCAACACATACAAAGACTAATTGGCAGCAAGTAGTATTGGTAACTCCTACACTGTTGAGGAACTGAGGCTTCCAGCCAGTTCTGCTGCTGCGGGAACTTAAGGACTTTGTGATGCCCTTGAAAACTCTTTCTTTCTTTCTTTCTGTTTCAGTTTGAAATTGCAACTTTCAGTCTCTTTCCTTACAGTCTAAAACTCAGTGCAGGATACTGGGAGGCATTTTATGGCCTGTGATAAATAAGGGGGTTGCTTTGCAAGACATATTGATTGCATAATGTCCAATGTGCTTGAAGGGATTGGACTCAATCTTCTGAGCCCATTGGCCTATAAGAGGACTTAAGCAAGAGACATGGTGGAATCAGGATACCAGCAGATGCCCCTCTAAGAAAAAGCAGCAGTGTTCTCTGCCTCAGGTATTGGAGGTGCATCCATCCCTCCTGATGGTTTGAGCTCATATTGCATGCCTGGAGTATGAAGATCCCCAACAGCAATGTGTCTGCTGTGGGACTCAGGGAAATGTCCTCATGCAAAGAGCTGCACTTGTGGCTAGAATTCTCCAGGTGTAAATCAGTAAAAGGTTTGTTGGGCGAGCAGAACTCCTCTTTCCTGCCCTTCAGTTTCCATGTCAGGCATGTGAAATCCCACTTGGGTGCACTATAGAGTGCCTCCTTCTGTGGGAAAGAGGTGGGCAAAAAACACCTGGCCAGGAGAGATGAATGACCCTGAGTTAATTACAGTGTGTTTGGAAACAACAGCTTCTTGCACCCCTTTGTAAGACCAATCTAAGTGGAAGAACCACTGTCCTAGTGGAGACATATTGACATAGAAAAGTTTTTTGTTGCCTGTTTCAAAGCATTAAAAGTCTTGCTATTTTGCTGAGAAATGCTGCTTCCATGTGATTCTAGGTTCCACGCTGAGTAGGATGCTCTGCTGTCAGAGCCCTGTGGACCTGAGAGTAGAGCCCTGTAAATAGTGCTTCATCATGCAAACGGGGATGTCACCTCTGCACAGGCAGATGGTGGTATGAGTGGGCTCTAAGCTTCACTACCAAGATGAAGTGAGACAGCACTTGTGACAACTTAATGCTGACTGAGTAACATCAACACAAGTCTTCTTTTCTGTTGTAGCTGTCTTAGGATGTCAGAAGATATGGATCTGAGATTGAAAAGACACTTTTGACAGCATAATGGCTGAAACAGTTTTGAAACATTTAAAGCAACAATAAAACGCAAAAGGGGAAAAAAGGATGAGGATAATGGGGTGCGACTTCTCAAAGGACATGAGGTTTCATTTCTCTTTGAATAATTTTGTGTCTTCAAAACTACTTCTTTCTGAAACTGCAAGTCATAATTTTCCAGAAAAAGTCTGTCACACACCCAGGCATCTTCTGAAGGCAGCACTGCATCTTCTGATTTTTTCCACTGTAACTCTCACCTGTTCTAGATATTTTGACTTCACTTGCACAGGCATAAGTGTGTTGAAAGAATTTTCTAGGATACTCATAGTTCAGATACACTTTTTGTCTTCCTAAAATCATGACCAATTTCAAAACACAAATGAAAAAATGGACTTAGAACTGCACACATTCATGCAAAAAAACCCCAAAACTGAACCAGAAGAGGTATGCAGTTCTTTAAACAGAGAACCTAGTGATCTGTTTTCTTGAAAGCCTGAGTGGTTTTAGTATGATTGTGGCTTCTGGAAAACACAGAAACAAAACCAAACTCTGAAGGAAAATCTTCTGGTTTTCCCACCTGAGCTCTCTATAGAGGATCCCTCTGTTACTCTATAGGAATAATCCTCAGAAAAGAACAATTACATATAAAAATGTGATTATAGTTCTAGCAAATGATGGTTATATCAAAATGATAATCACAGTGATTAGCATTTTGGCAGACCCCACGTTTAACCTGTGACTTTGGAACTGAACACTTTCAATTTGTTTGGGATTCTTCTGCTTTTAATTTTTTTGGTTTTTATTTTGCAAAATCAATACATTCATCTCCCCTCCCCCTCCCTTCATGAAAGTATTTCTTTTTATGTCAAGTCTTTAAAAATACAGAAAAAAAAATCAGGAAAAGGCTTTAAAATTTACATTTAAAATTCATTCCAGATTTGTTGTATTCATTACTTTGATGTGGAGTTCTGAGGCTGTATTAGTACTGTACTTCCCCACTGCAGTGTGATTGGACTTTCAGAACACTATTCCACACAAATTAAAGGGTGCTTTAAAAAAAGAAAAAAAAACCAAACCCAAAACAACCAGTTTTCAAATTTAGCTATTCTGCGGGGAGTAGAGTCATTAAAACAAATTTAAAAATCATTAAGAGAAATTGATCACGCTCTCTATTGTTTTCTTCCTCGAAACATTGAAGCTTTCTGTTCTGTTTAGCACATTAATACATTTTTTTTTCCCCTGTTAGAAATAAAAGCTATAGGCCCAGTTCTGTCATGGCGCTGAGCAGGCAGTTGGATACGGTAATGCATGCCTGAAGCCTTCACCAAGGATGATAAGCCTGCATGAATTTTACGAGTCTCAGTATCAAGGTTGCCCTCGCCCAAGGGATTTAAGAATAAGGGGGGAAAAAAGAGAAGGCAGATGTATGAATAACTGGCATTGTAAATCTTCACCGTGGCAACCTACAGCTAGAAAAAGTCTGTGATGGGTTCATGACTTGAGAAGAAAGCGACACAGCAGAATGTGAATGGATTTTCTTCAGCTACTTAATACACTGCTTAGAGCAGCTTAAGGGTGTGCATGTGAGAGAGAGTATGTGTGTGAGAGAGAGAGAGAGAGTGTGTGCATGTGTGTAAGGAGGGGGGGATCTGTGGAAATTTGTTAGAAGGAATTACTAGTGTTATATGGCTTGCTAGGGCTTTATTTTTTTTCCCATTTTTTTTCCCCCTTTTTGGGGGAGGCTGTAGGGGAGGAGGAATACCATTTAGTCTCAGAATATAAATGACTGGATTTTGCTTGGGAAAAAAAAAAAAGATGGTGGGGGAGGTGCATAGAATTATGCAGGCAAGTAACAATGAGCAAATTGGACCCTTAACAATACAGCACAAGGTCATAGCGAAAGTCACCAGAGTGGGGTGGAGGGGGTGGCTGGTGGTAGAAAACAGATCATGATAAATAGCTTCCCATTTTGCAAAATCTGGTAGTTAATGAGAATAAGATGCATTTGAGTTGTCTGTGAACACCTGATTTTTTTCCCCTTTCTCTCTCTCTCTCTCTCTCTCTCTCTCTCTGGTCCTGCTGATGTATGAAAGCAAAGCACTGACTCTAATTGTGCAATTATAAAACGGAAATGATGCAGGTTTGGCAACACAGAGAAAGAAGGCAGCTCAATAACATTGTTTAATAACAAGCAAATAAAGCTCAAAGGGGAAAGAGGTGACTATTTCTGCTTTAGACTCATTAAGGAACCTGAAACATATTGTAAAAGAGTGATATTTAATTATGGGCTGGACTGATAACATGGAGCAGGGCCTCACTGGGAGAAAGAGACCCTATGCTCCTAGGAGTGAGCAGCTCCAAACATCAATTACTGTGATTATCTACCCAGTGCTTAGAAAATGCACCCGTCTCCGTGTTCCGGCAGCGACCCGTAAACAGGCATTGCATAGGCAAATTTATGGGCACAGTCAGCTGAGGCCAGGTGGGAAAGCGAGCTTTCCATTGGCAACTTCTGCGGAAAAGGAGGAAAGAAGCAAAAGAAAGAAAAATCTGTCTTCTGCACTGCTGAAAGAGCAATTTATTACAGAGCATTTGCAGGAGACAGCATTTGTTGCCCTGCTGCCTTTTTTGCCTCTGTTAGCTGTCTGAATGAGAAATGGGAGTATATTAACCAACTCATGGGTTACAGAAGACGGCTTGGCATGGGCCCATCAAACTTCGCCATGCTAAGGCGAGTCAAAGGTCAAGAGAGCGTTAGCAGCTGAGATTTAGAACCGAGTGCATCTCTTTAACCTTAACTGCTGGGAATGGATGGAGTCACTTTATTCTTTAGTCAGGAGCTTGGTTGCAGTGAAAGATGTCATGAGGAGGCGAGTACCATCCAGCCTGGAGCAGATGGGAAAGAATATACTGCAGTGAGACGTCATGTTCTTTAGGGGTCACATAGATAGACTGAAGAAACATCATTGCTGTGCTGCAGCTCCCCGTTTTCCATCAGGCCTAGGGGATGGATGTTTACCCTAGATGTTTGTGCATCTTTGTTAATACACCATAGACCAAAGAAATAGAGACTAAGGGTGAAAAGTAGGTGCTAAATCCATCTGAAGCCATTTAATCTTTCCTTCTATTTGCACCAACATTATTTTCACTGAGGAAAATCCTTAGTAAATGGAGCATGCTAATGACGTGTGCACTGAACTTTATTTTTAATGGCAGAGAGATTTCTTTGCTTGGAAAGGCAGTGTGTGAGGCACAGGTTGTTGTGACCTGCTTCACAGATTTCCTGCCTGCCTGGATCTGCCACAGGGCCACTGCATGGCCTTGAACTAATCACATCAACTCTGTGTCTTCCTCCCTTACCAGTCCTTCTGCAAGCTCATTGAAATAGCAAGGTCTATTTCTGTGACATTTGCCATATGTCCTGTCT
>NW_008671926.1:659-28349 GCF_000695815.1 Acanthisitta chloris | reverse complement strand
GAATCACCAGGGGATGGTTTGGCTCTACACCCAGTTCAGACACTTGTTTTGGGTGTGAGTTCTATTAAGCCATCATGCAACACTGTGCACTGATGCATGAAGGCATCTGTGCAGAGGACCATTTCTCAATTTATTGGAAAGAGGTATGTCACTTGCTGTTTAAAAGTAGCCTGACATATAAGTACACCCAGACACCCAAGCATAACTGAACACTTTTGCTCAGAGTTTATGATGAAGACTTGAAATTCCCTGAGACACTCTGAAATGCAGAGCTTAAAGGGGAAATTTAGCTTTAAGTAAGGTCAAGTTTTCATGCAATGTGTATTGAGGGAGAGGTGTGATGTGTTGAATGGGATAACAGCCTTGAGAGAAGACCTCTTCTGTCTATTCTCCTAAATCCAAGCTGAGTATTTTAGACAGCTTTAGCTTCCATGGTCCTCTATTACAGCTTTGTCTAGACTCAAAACATTCAGGTCAATAGTGAGGAAAAGGGATTGAAGATATTTTAAAATAAGTACAAAATTCCTGGGATTGGGAGGGGACCATGAAACTTAGGCTAAGAATGTTTTTTTTTAGCTTATTTTCCCTCCACCTTTTGGTTCTACATAGCCCTTAGCACAGTAAGGCTTGATCTGTAACTGAGAATGTGCAAAGAATTAAAAATTAGTGAAGCTTTTTGTATGCTTAAGGAGACTAGGATCTCCACCAGCTGAATACAACACAACATCTGCAGGGAGTGGCAAAGTATTGGTTATCTCTCTCTTAGCAGCTGAACAGCTAAGAGTTCATTGTCCTGGCCTGAAACTATATACAGGATGGACTGGATAGAGGAGTTGTGAGATACACAAATGCAAGAATGCAGCAAGGTACAAAGTAACATTAAGGCTCAGGCATTTCCAAATCAGAAATGATCTAGCATTGGTCTCAATAGCATACACCATGTCAAGGAAAACTACAGGAGCAATTAAAATCACCTTTTTGGCAATTATTAACAGGCAACAGACATTTAGCACCCCAAAGAAGTGGGAAGATTGCAAGGATCATACCTCACTCCTATATTATCAGCAGCCCATTGACCTCAGATTTCAAATCAAAGGTAAAATGTTGGGGAGTGAATAAAGGATGGGAGAAACTGGTTGGTAAATAATCAGAATGAGAGATTCCATACTACTCTCCCAGCTCTGAATTGTAAGTACATCTTTTTTATCCCTCACACACACAGACATGTAGTGGCACATAGGCAATTTCAAAGAGCTTGCAAATGGTTTGGTCAGACACTGGACCACTAAAGATAAAGAGAACAATTTAGAATATTGCATAAAAATGAAGCAATTTCTTTGCATCTGCATTCACTATGGAGATGCCTTTCTCTAAGCCAATTATTTGCAGATAATAAACACAAGGCGGTATCAGAGATCAAGTTGTCAAAAGAAAAGGATCTTAAAGAATTTGATAAAGAATCAAAAAAAATTTAATAAAAAAGATGCTGGGATCATCCACTGTAAAAGTCCCAAATAAACATTAAAATGGTCACTTCAGAAAAACACACTTTTCCATAAAAATGGTCATAATGTCTCACAAAGTCTTCAAAAAGACACACAGGCCATCTGAAGAATCACAGATCAATTGACCTACTGCAGTGCAAGATAAATCATCTGAAAAAAGCAACTCAAAATGAAATATTTTAACAGATCATGGCATAAGATAGCCAAGCTGCCCGATTTCTTAAAAGTTAAATTGTTTCTGTCAAATCTATTGAAATTCTTTGACAACCAAAGAGAACACCAGAACTTTTTCAATAAACTTCCAGGATTTGCAGAAAGATGTGCCCTAACCAGAGGGTGTAAGGAAATGTGGGTTTCTCATCTTTCTCACCTTTTCACACAGAATAACCAAGAAGGTGTGCTGCAGTGCTGGAGCAAAGGACAGGAGAGCATCTCAGTAGTGCTTATCCAACTGAAGTCTATGTTTTTCCATGAGAGAGGCTCCTGAGGGAACACAGGACTTCCACTCTGAATTGCCTTTTGGGTCCATGGAAGAGACTCCCAAGAATGGCATTGTCTACTATTTTAAATGGAGTTTTAAAGTTTATATTTCATATACAACCATCCTAAGGAGATTTGGCCAGAGTTCCAGCCTTCATGATTCTATGGTTCTGGTTTTGCTTCCTTTTTTTTTCCATCTTGCATTTATTTTGAATGTCTTGACTGCAAATTGCTATTTACTGGTCAAATAGTACTGGGCTAGTGGAAGAGCTGGAAAGGATGGCCTCAAGGTGCTCCAGCAGCACAAATGACAAAGGGATAACACTCTGCAGCCCACCAGTGCTCTCCCAGAATCTCTGAGCACCCAGCCTCTGCTCATATTTATGCCTAACCTACTTTCCAGTCACTTTTTTTTTGTGCCATCACAGAGTTTTTGTAGATGCACCACTGGGGGCAGGGAAAACGTAGGGAAAAAAAAAAAAAAATGTGCTCCAATTCTGTTGCTATTCACCTGATTCTTTTGCAAATTTGGCCCCATACTCCCTGTAATTCACCAGTTGATAGACACTCGGGAGACTCCTGCCTGCTAACGTTCCTGTCAGCCGTGTCCCAAAGAACAAAGGCAAGCTGAAGTATTTTTTAATTCTACCCTCTCAGCTCATCAACGCTGAGTTTACATAAAAATGTAAGAACATTACACTACACACACTGCTAATAATCAGAAACTAAAGCTTTGAAGTTTCCCTATTTCACAGCTACTGCCATGACAGATGCTTGCCAGAGAAAACTCAGGGGGCATTTGTTTGCAAGCATTTTGGCTAAGCATAGTGCCCATTGTGCCACTTAATATTTCAGCTATCTCTAGTGTAATCAGGGAACAGCAGTTACTTATTTATCTCACGTCTTGCTCCTTGCTAGCTACCTACTATAGCCAGCATGACCTCTGAAGCACACACATTAATTTTACCTCAGTATTTCTATAGCATCAATTAATAAAAACTGACTATGTTTTCAACAAACGCACATGTACTGATAAATGAGGGTCCTGACTTAATTGCTCTGTAAATTAAGAGCTCACAGTAGTGACAATAGAGAATAGTTTTAATATTTAAAAACTCATTAAATTTGTGTACATTTTGAATAATTAAATCACATGGCCACTTTAAAGAGCTAATTTAAGTTTAATTCTTAAATGTATATCACAGAAGAACTTGATCTGTTGAAAATTATCGGTTAATTTCCAGTACAACTTAATTCTGTTCTGTTCTTTCCCTGAAATTCTGCATTTATTTTGTTCCTTCTGCCTGCCAGAAATTCCTTGCAGCATCAATTCTGGGATGGTGAGACCAACCTATACTTTTGTCAGTGTTTTATCCATTGAAAACACTGTAAACCTAATGTTAGTAGTGTGTTTTTCTCTTTGCTGCTGTTGATCATAACTTCATATTTTAATCCTTCAGATCTCTATCAGATCCATTGATTAGATTTAAATAGTGGGTGTTTTGGAGAAAACAACTTTCTTTGTTTATGACTTGCAGCTGTGTGAAGATGCAGTCCAAATGCCCAAGTATGTGTTGTTTTGACAGAGTATGCAAGGGTTCATGGAAACCCCATGTCCTTACAATTATGTAAAATCAAAGGATATTCAAAGTTAAACCTTCAAACTGTGGGTAAGTATCATTTCCTTTCCAGTCAGAACTCTGATCTTTAAAATTGGGTAGTATTTTGGAGGACACTGTCTGATTTTCTGGCTGTCAGCAGAAGTAATTCTAATGAAAAATTGGTTCACCCTCCTCACTTGATCAGTTTTTTGGAGTTTAAGGGGACAACTCAAAAAATAGAAAGCTGGTTCCCTTGCTGAAGCTCATGCTGTGAATAGGACAGAAACAATTCTCAGTTAGAGCAATTCACCTTTGTGCAGTTAACTTTTTTCTCCTGTGGCTCATATGTCAATCTTCATATTGTTACTAGTATTTAATCAGTGATTAAGCTGCCATAGAGTAAATACAGACAGATTGTGCTGCAACATTTCTATGTTCTTTCAATATTATGAAGTGTAATATTCAGGTAGGTGCTTAGATATCAAAGTGATAGACACTTAATACCTGAAATAAATAGAATGATTCTTGCTGAATCGTTGCAAAGTGACTTAAGTGTCTAGCTGTAGTTGAGGAGATGAAGTGTTGTTCACCAACTTTTTAATCAAGAGGGGAAAATAGTACAAATGTTATGTGACTATCTGTATGCTTTTGAAAAATGGATTCCCTTCTGGTTTTGTCTTTCTTGTGCACTGATTATCTAAGAAGATGCTGGAAGAACAGGTTCTGGACAAGAAGAGGAACAAGCATGGTCTTTAGAACAGCACATTTAAACCTGTATTGGTGGGTTTTCACAGAGTGTGAGCTCCAAACTCCTAGTCCTGAGCAGATCCATGGGAAAACTTAATTTTTGATGATACTCACGTGGATAGAAACATGTCACATCACTTGTGTCTACTCAAAACAGCTCAGATTTTGGCTATGGAGGACTTAAACTGCTCACAGATTTGTCGCTGATCACTTGCAGTGGTCTTGTCCTTAATGCCAAATAGAGGTGATGCAACCTCTGCTTCTCTAAATTCCTTGCTTATTCATTCAGATTTCTTACCTTAGTCTTTCTAACCATGATGCTGCATGGGAAAGTTACAGTCTGGTGGTTCTTCACTGTAGCCCAAAGCCTTTTTTGGTGTCATTGCTTCTCAGAACAGAATTTACCATCCTAAAAGCACACCCAACCTTCCTTCTTCACAGAGGTATGCAGCAGTGAAGTGTATTTTGCTTGAACTGGGGTCTGGTTTCCCAAGAGGTTCTAATCTCTCTAAGGAATAATGCTGTACTCTTATCATCATTTACCTCTCCTCCAATCTTTGTGTCATCTGCAAACTTTGTCAATCACCAGTCCATGTTTTCTCCCTGGTAGTTGATAAGATGTTAAATAGTAAATGGTCACAGCTTATCTTTGTGAGACTTTGATAGAAACACACCATTTACAGCAATATTTGTGAGATCAGTTAAGAATTTTGAATCTATTCAAGGTGTGTCACACACACTTTATATTGCTCTACTCCTGTAAATCTATTCTGTGCAAGACTGAGTGATAAGCCTAACCTATATATGTCTACCATGTTGATATGATTACCTATAACAACCAAACTTGTCATGCTCCTGTACCATGAAGTTCAGAGGTTGTGAGGGTTCTGATTAGCAGATCTGCAATTTGACAGGGCCATATGTCAGCTCCTGGTCTGGTACAAAAGAAACAAAGGCGACAAAGGCTATTTGGAGACCTCTGTTGCTGCTGGCTGGATTTAGTTATTGGAGGTTTTCTCCTGGCCATGATAATTCCTGGGTTTTCTATTTATGCATGTTCAGCTGGCTAATAAATGGACTTCTGAGTTTTCTTCTAGGGCAGAAGTGTATTTGATCTAACAATCTTTTTCTGATGGGCTCTCCCACATTAAGTGGCTTTTCCAAGACACTGTATTTTCTTAATTGACTTATCTTGCATTCATTTTTTTTTGCAAATGAAAACAACAACAAAGAATAAACCAGTGGCAATTGCTAGCTAACATTTGTAGTGATATTCCTTTTCAGTCAGAGAAATGTGGAAATCTGGGAACAAAAATCGCAAACAGAAAATTAACCATAAATGCAACAGCACCATGAGTTCAAAATACACATCTTGTACTCAGATACTCATTACCTTTTCTTCCTCTTTCAAAACCTGACAATATTCCTCAGCTTAACCTGAGAACAGTCCATGCCTTATGTTCTTAAGGACAACGTCTCAACGTCCATAACACCTATGTGTGTATTATTATTCCATGCAAAGAAAGGATTGAATTTTCCCACTCAAGTCCTTATAAGATTTACAAAATTTCATAAAATTTCACCTGATGACAGGGGAAAAAATCATGTGATGCTCTTTGCAGTAATGCACAAAACTTTTGTTTAAACCATGTATGTGGTGGTGAAAGCAATGTATATGGTGATAAATTGTGAGGTCTCACAATATCTGGCAGCTTTCAGCAGCACACGCTGGAGGATAAGAAAGAGAGGAGAATGTTAGAGAGCTGAAGCTGCAGGGAAAGCTAAGCAGGCAGACTACAATTACTCAAGGAGGGTCTTAACCAGGAGAAAGGAATTAACACCCATAGTCTTGTGAAAATTGCTTATGATCTGTAATGACACAAATTGGCGTATTAGCTTGAGCTTCATTGGTGAGACAGCGTTAACTACTGGAGGATTCCTCTTAAAATAGGCCTGAGATCTGCTTCTGCTATCTGTTTTGGCCTTATTCTGCAGCCTCTTGAGAGACTGCAAAACCTGTAGACAGAGACACAGTGCTCAGACAGAAATCCCTTCACATGTTGTCAGTCCCAGCTCTTGGGCCTTACATGGGAAAGGAGAATCTTTACGTTGTCTGGTAACACTTTGTGCAGCACTTGGATTTTCTGAATGATATCTTAAGCACTTAACTCTTTGTTGTGCTGTTCTTAGGTAATGACTTGTGTCAAAATCAAATGTAAGGTGATAAGGCTATATAGTGTTAACTGATCTAATGTGTTTATTATGTGCAATTAGTACCAAAAGAATGAGTTCATAACAGCAGCTTAAAAACATGTTTAATGTATGTAGTAAATAGTGTGAAATCAGTATACAAAAATCTACCTCACAGAAAAGATACGAACAAAGATAAAATCAAATCGGATTTGTAAGAATGAGAGAAAAAGTTATTTTTGTGGCGTTTTGAGTGGTTCTGTGGGAAAAGCATGATTTTCTATTAAATATTAGTATTCTGATTCTACAGTCATGGGTGCCAGTGTAAGAACCTTGACAGATGGATGGTAGATACATTATTGTATTATACTCAGTAGGAAGTCTCCATAAGGGGCATTAAAAGAATGCAAGAAGCAAGAAGCAAGACATTTGCTAATATATATTATCTCTGTTATGAAACAGAACTTTTGAATCAGCCATCCATGTTCCATTTAGAGCACGTTTTGTTTGATCTTTTCTTTGCCACGTTTTCCTATTTATTTTCAAAGGGCTGATGTCCTCCACTGCCCTCCTTCAGCATTTCCCCTGTTCTCGTACATCCAGACCAATCTCTTAGAAGCCCATCAAAATCTTCACAGCTTATAATAGCTCATTTACATATTCACAGATGATATCATAACATTCTGAGGGAAAAAAAAACCCCCACACAAGATTCACTGACCAAGGTAGATTAACATGTACCTTAAGAAACAATGCACACAATATTTTAAGGATCTATGTGTGTGTGTGTATAAACATATTACGGACACACAAGTATTTATGTGTTATATACATATAAATGTATACACACACACACACACACACATACACACACACATGCACAGAGACATCTATTTGTATTTGACATTTGTTGTTCCACCTTCATCCTGGCCATTACCATTCCAGTAATGGATCCTGTTGTGCATTGAAATTCCCATTGTGGTCCATTACCACTTCCTTCGTTGACAGCTCTATTGCTTCCCGAGCTATTGTGCTGTGTATGACATTGATTGGAGACACTGGATACACATTAGCAACATCGCAACACGCATAATAAACAAGGTGTCGCTCTGCAGTATCAGCAACGGGCACGACACTGTGGAGACAACCACAGGCTTCCACACTGGGCACCCTGAGCATCCCTTCCCCTGAGGGTTTGTCCTTCCAGGTCAGTGTCAGGTCAGAATTGGCATGACTAAAGTTGGGACAATTCCCAGTTGTGAGGTCCTGCCCTGATGGCCTTCCCCAGTGAGCCCCAAGTCCTGGGGACCTGCTACTTTTCCAGTACCTTGACTGGTTATCCACCTAAGCTGTAGCAAATTAAAACTTTTTGAATGTTTTCTTCTCCTCCTTGTAGTTCACATGATTTAGTAGAAAAGGAGGTGACATGAGGTGCTCTCATGCAGGTAGCTTTCTTGTGACAACTTCCCCTTCCCATATTTGCTCCATGCCAACACCAGCTCTTTTGGTGATGGTTCTCTCTGGGGCCTGATCAAAAGCTATTAAAACAAATAGGAAACTTTCTGTTGACATGAATGAACTTTGACTCAGACCTTTAAACCTAGGAAGCAAGAGTATGACAGCTGCAATGTTAGAAATAGATGGAAGTCTATGGAGGGCTGTGGTCCAAAATGCACGAATCTTTACTAGAGAGGGTGCAAGTACAAGCAGCATGAAGAGTATTGATCCCCTTCAGTTATAGTCCTCCAGTGAGCAGAGAAGCAACAGCACTCCCCAGCCAGGAGAAATACTATGCCAGCAATCTAATTCAGCAATGTGTGCTTTTGAGAGTCCACCACACAAGCAAAAATATGAATTCCCTAAGTATTTTCTTAACTCTGTAACTTCAACAGGGATGTTTCTCAGAGAGCTCAGAGGAGGTCTGTATAAATTAGCAAATAAGGAAAAAAAGTAATCAATTAGAGGCAAGGATTCATACAGCGCAAAACCATAGCAGAATTCCCAATTAATATATATTTTTTTGGTTGAAGTAGAACAGAAAGAACAGCAAAACTTTACTGTCCATACCAATTCTTATCCTCACTGTTTTAACACTCTTACAACCTCAGCAACTTCAAATACCAACAGGCTGTTCCAGTTGGGTGATATTTTTGTCTCACTGTGTTTACCTTCATCAGGGATGTTGGTGAATGCTGGAAATTCTTGTCCATTGCAGATCCCACATCTCTTCCTGCCTTGTCTCTCCTGCTGTTTGTTCTTGTTCATTCCAGGTTTTACAGTCCACCCACCCAGTTCAACCCACATGGCTGAGGACATTGAAAGCCTTGCAGTTCTCACTCCTAACTAAATTACTTTACTCTCTCCAAATTACAGACAGACTGCTCACACTTTGGTATTTTCAGTGCTTCACCATCACTCATTTCAACTTTTCTGGACTCTGACAAAATAGGTCCTTGTCTTGTCTCACATTCCCACTGCAATTCTGTGTCCAGAGTTCACAGTACAAAGTACTTTTCTCTACAGTTTTCCAGAAAAGTCACAGGAAGAAAAATGAGTGATAAAGGCAGGTTTGGGTTTTTTTCTTCTCTTCCAGAAATTACTTTACCTGCTGCCTTTAACCCATGTCCTACCCTCATTTTCTAGTAATTTATTCAAATAGTTTTAAAAGATATGCAAAAAACAGTGTTGAATAAATCCTTCTCTCTCCCTTTGAGTCTATTCCTCATATATCTATTGTGCAGTGGATCGCTGGGTTGTTGCAATGTTTCTTTTTCCCTGTAAACTCCCAGAAGTTCTGTGCTTGGAATAAAAAAGTCCTGGTAGTAGATCGATGAATGTCTGATTTTTTTTTTTAATACTGCTTGAAAGATACAACAAATACGTTTCTTATATGCAATAAGTGCTGTATATCAGACAAGTTTCATTCTGTTTCTAGCTTCTCCTTTTTCACAGGGGTCTTTGCTGCTGTGAGATGTTAAACCTCACTCGTGTTCCTGGGATAGGGAGAGCTCAATCTCCACTGCCTTTTAGCCCCTGTCTAAAATGCATGCAAACGGTGCTGTTCCCAACACACGGCACTGTTCCGCTGTGCCACGAATTGCAAATGTGCAGCTCATTTCACAAAAACAACCACGCACAGAGCAGCTGGTAACCCCGGGAGGAGCAGAGCAAGTTGGGCTGTATTTAGGCCAGTGGCAGCTTCCAGAGACCTCTGGGCTCCCAGCCCTGGATGCCAGCCTGCACGACCTGATTCACTGCTGCTCATTCACTGTCCCTTCTTCCCCATCAGAGTTGAAACTAACTTACTTTTTCCAAGTGCCATTCTTCCCTGTGCTTCTTCCTTAAGTCACTTGGGAAACTGGTCAAATATTGTTGTATTAGCTGTGATTATATGTGAGATGTAGCATGTGATTTTATGTGGGATGTGGCACTTAGTGCCATGGTTAGCAACCACAGTAGGGTTGGACTCGATCTTTGAAGTCTCTTCCAACCTGGTTGATTCTATGATTCTATGATTAAAGAACTGCCTTGCAAATCATACTGCACTACATCTTTACAGTATTGTATCATGCAACTACTTAGGCTTGGGGTTTCTAAATATTGCTTGTTTTTAAAAAAATCAGATTTTATCTGTTAAGGAAGGTTTTTCAATTGAATGCTGAGAAAGAGCTGATGGAATTATTTTCTTAATCTAACAAACTACATGTGTATTTTCATTGATTTAATATTCTCCCTGGGGACTGGAGGACTTAAAAAGATCCGACAACAAATGAAAGAATGAACAAAAGAAATAAAAAAAGTTTTGAAGGGTTATTTTGTTATTTTGTTTTGAATGTATAATTGTTGTCAGCCAAAATAAGTCATACTCAAGCTGTTGGAATTTTGGTTCTTAAAATGTTTCAAATTTTGTAATTGTGAAGCCTGTTATAATGTTTGAAGCAGAGCACAACTGGCACAACATTTACAGGTGAAATATAGAGCACTTCTAGAGGTTCATTCTCTGAAAATAACGATAATAATAATAATAACAACAAATTAACATAAATATATTTTTCTGACAGTGCCATGGCAAATTATGCAGCGTCATCAGTCAAACTGAACAATAAAGCAACCTAGCCCATAGATTTGGAATGACAAACCTAATTAATCCTAAAACAGACAGAATTTCAATAAATGAAGTATTTAGAATTTCAAAAGTAGTAGCAGAAATATTTAACTAAGGGGATAGGGGCCATTATTGAAATGATGTCATACAATCTGGGAGGCATTGTCATGTTCAGTAAATTAGCATGGCCTAACCACAGCAGAAAATTTCCTTGAGCTGCAATAAAGACTAAATGCTTTCAGACTCCCATGATCCTTTGTAGTCATCATTTTAAAGCGCTGCCTTAGTGAGCTAAACCTGTAAAGTTTTCTTTTGAGCGGCTGTGAGTTGATTAGATCTATTTCAGCCTAGTAGTGGTAATAGGCTCCTCTCTGTGAAACTGCTTAGCCTCTGCTCCCCTGGCAGCTGGAGAAACTGGAATTAATCAGGTCTGCTGGGGACTTCTTCAGCATCTCCGCAGGCCAGCGACTCTGGAATCATTTACTACAGAATCTTACTGTCAACTCTTTGTCATTTAGGCTTTTGATTATGCTTGCTTTCTTCAGAAAAAATGGAAATGGGTGACAGATTATCCTAATGCAGAATTTCACTAGTTACTTTTATAGGCATCTATTATCCTCCTTTGTACTGTCCATAAAAAGAATGTAGGTGTGTGCAAAGATTTTTGGGGGCAGAGATATGAAGAATATGCTATTGAAATTAACATATTCCTTCTAATTAAAGTATGTTTCTTTCTAATAAAGGGACCCTCCCCCCCTCAAATGACTGCATATTGTTTTGTGACTAGTATAATATCTGGATTTCCTTCCTTTTTTTTCTTAAAAACTGATAGCTGGGGAAAATAATTTTGAATATCATTACTTACAATGCTACTGTCCAATAACTCTACTTTCTATTGAATTTACCGTAGATGCAGATTGGTTTTTTAACTGTATTAAATACGAGCCTTAAGAATAAATGCATATTTACATAGACTGCTAACTACTCTGTGTGTCAGTGAAAAGAAAGTAAACAGTCAACACTGAAAAAAAAAAGACAATTAAATACGCTTTCTTTTCAGCATTTCATTCCACAGATATAGGTTTCTATAGACTTGGTGTTCTGTAAATAGAGTCAATGGGCAGTTTGGTGCAGTCCTTAATGAAATCATCACCTTTTTGACATTTAAAAATTTGGAGCTTTATATTACAGTTATGAGAAAAGCCACTTTATTTATATTAAAAAAAATAGAAATATTGCCTGGCATTCTGAGATCTAAGCTTTTCATAGGTGGCACAGGGAAATATTGTCGAGGAAATAGTTGAAAATGTGATCAAAAGTGGTGATTTATACAAACCTTTTGCTTGATACACATACAGGTGTTTTATAACATAAAGATTTGTATATACATTTTGATGACTAGTGCTCAGTGCACTCTCTAAGGAGTTTGGCAAGAGATGTTTTTCACAAGCAAACAATGAAGTGAACAAATTGGGGTTTTTACATATATATACGCACACATATATACACATATATATACATATATACTTCTTTTTTGATGCTGCTTTTTTAAATTTCATTCTAGAGAGCAGATTTAAACAGGATTTACTTTAACAGAATAATTATATAAAAATATTAAAAGATGTTTAACTTTTTATTTTTAAAATCACATTAAAAAAGATAGGCATTACAGACAAAAAAAGGCTATATTGAATTATTGTCAAAATGCCAAAAGTGTTTCATTATTAGTATTTTGGACAAGTCTGTGAATTACAGAAACAGGCAACAGCCTCCATGAATTTGCCTCCAAACAGAAATAGCCTCTCTATAAATGTTCCTTAATAGACTTGGTAACTGCAGCAAACTTGAACTCTAGAGCTATTAGATCTGAGATACACTTACACCCCCAAACATCATCTAGACTTCTCATTTGTCCTTGTTTGCCTACATCAGGTTGACTAGGAAATTGGGATAAAAACCCCAGAGGTCTAAGTTTTGTCTGCTGAGAAACAAACATAATAGTTCATACGGACTGGGCTCAGAGGATGAGCTGCTGGTTATGTCAGCTCATTTAAACGGGCTAAATTTCTTCATCTAGTTTTCCACTGGGATGAAGTGCAATGGCTAGAAATTATTCAAAAGCTGAATTTCATAGTTAGACTATCAGATTTGGTTTTGTAGGGACTGACACCACTTTCACTTTGCCTTTTTTAATCCCTTACAGCTGTGACTGTTTGGTAGCCCTTTCCTTCTGGCCGAGCAGGTAAGTCCTGCAGTGCTCATCCAACAGCCTTTGGTCACACACCTCTCATGCCCACTCTGAGCCTCTCACTGTCAGGTGGTGCTGAAAAATCCAGTCTTTTTCCCCTGATGTCCATGTGTCCTGACTCTCTGTGCAATGAAGTAGGGGCCACGAGGCTGGGGCAGTTTGGCATTGTCCCTTCCACAATAAAGTGTATGGTTGGCAAAACTGATGTAACCAAAATAGACTCACTAATTGAGCCATTTAACACAGAGCAGCATGCCACCCAGAAAGCATCCAATACTAATACTGCATCTTAATGTGCACAGAGTTTTCCTCACACTTTCAGAGGCAAAAAACCCCAACCTAACTAAAAAAGAACTAAAAACCCCACATGCAGCTAAATTGCAGCTTTTTGGTGTCTAAATTGTGATAATTATCCATAAACATTGAGTTTTTCTTACTAATAAATAGTCCAAGTCTGAAAAATCACAGAGGGTTAAACACACTAAATAGGTCAGGTTTATCCTGTTAATGTTCGTGTTCATGTTCTCTTTCTTTATTGAATACTTGCCCTTCTTTTATCCTTAGACTACTGTGGTCATTTGTCAATGACAATTTGTTGAGTTTGGATGTGTTCCTCTTCTCAAGGAAAGGACTTCAGATTAGATCTGTACAAATATTGAGGCAGCTAACCTTGGGAAGTGTCCACTGACATCACCATTCTTAGCTAATTGCAGATGTTCAGGACTCAAGTGGTAAATATTTAACAAGGGGGGTTTTCTTTCTCCTTGATATGCCTCCCAGGTACTCGAGTCACTGCATTATTTTAAACAAGAAGCAATGTATTTTAACCAGGACCTGCCAAACTGTCGTTGCAGATGTTCAGGTCAAGTTTCAAATCCTATCGAAAAGTAGGTGAAAAACAAGTGCTATAAAGTTGCTACTTCAGAATACAAAGCATTACAACAACTTATATATTGCTAACAGGCTACCTCTATGCCTTCTTTGCCATGCAGCTTATTTTGTAACAAGGCTATACATTGCAGCATGAACTGTTTAGGGTAAAGTTGGTTTTAAAACCTGATTACTGGAAATAGCTCCATCTGTTATGGCAGAAACTGAAGGGGCACTGTTCAGAAAGGGTGGTGTGATTTTAAGCTGCAGAAGAGAGGGCTAAGTAAACCTATAGTAGTCCACAAAATTCTCTTCTGGCTGCCGTGTCTTGTAATTTAAGGTGTAAGCCTTTTTCCCATTTCTTCATCTTGTGCTACTGCTCCAGGTTTCATGGAACTGTATGTCTTGGTCTGTCCACATTTCTTCTGTGGCTTGGTCTTTCCAGCCCTTTTTACTTCCCAATTTCGAACCAATCTTTTATCTTCTGTTTTACTATTTCTCTGTTTTCTGAAAATTTTCTTACTTTTATTTACTACCAGAACTACCCCTTCCGTTTACTTTTGTCAGGGATACTTCAGGCATGATGATCTACTCTGTGTGAGCTGCAAAACTCTGCTCTGTTCATCTCAACTCCTTGTTCAGCACAGCCTTTTAGAGCCACTGGATATCCAGAAGGATGGAGGAAAACAGGAAGAATATTGTACCTTGAGGAAAAACCCAAGCATCGTTCAGTGTTCAGGTCTACATTATTGAGCTATGTAGCATCAAACTCCATTTCTTTGTCTTCTGAAATCTCACTGTTATCCTATGCACAATTGAAATTGCTCTCTCATTACAATTTAAAATAATTTAATAAAGTCAAAAAATGCTTTTCAGTCTTTGGCCTCTTTACCAATAGCAACAATTTCCCATTGCTTTTGTTCCAATAGCATGTACATGGACAATCATATTTCTCCTGGAAGCCTGGTGGTTTTTTTTTTTTTTTAATTGGTAATTTTTAATAAGTAGATACAGTAGAGAAATAGAGACATTGGAGTTGCAAATTAAAAGGGAGTCATTAAGAAGGGTAAGACTTTTGAACTGAATTGCTCTAAATGAACTGGGAGAGGTGCAAATCAGTCATTACAAAGATTATATAATTTTAGGTCTTAGGTTAAGTTCTGTGAACTGTTTAATGTTATAATTGGCTGCTGCCAAATTCATCAAGCTGAATGAAGCTCTAAGTTTAAAATGTCATAAAGTCTCAGCATAAAGATGTATATAACACAGGTATCTGACCTACCACCATATGACAGGAGGTATTTGTTAAGTCTTATTTGGCTTTTGCAAAATGGTGAAAAAAAAAAAAGAAGGACTAGAGAAAGAAAACATACACCTTCTGGACAATATCAAAACATTGTGAATCTAGTCTGATATCTGAGCGACAAATTCAGAAAACTGTCATAAACATAGTTGTTTCTTATTAAAAAATAAGATTTGATACTCAAAGTGGAAAAATTGTGTGTTTATTGTGACGAATGAAGGTGGTTAATGTCAAATCTCAGCAGTGTGTGTTTAGCAAAAGTTTAATGAAACATTTCATAAACTAAGCAATCTGAGGTTTTGCAGGCATTCAACGACTCTAACCCATAGACAACTTCCCTATAGGAATTTCTTTACACTAATAACCAAAACCAAGGTTGCACTTGATTAATCTGCATATTAAAATATAGGGTCAAGCTATGGTGCCATTTACTGGCACAGTGTTGCACAGGGTGTTTCAGTGAGTTCAGGGTGACAAGGTAAGGACTGGTAAACACCATCTGGAAAAATAAAGCAAGAGGTAACCACTCCTACAAGTAAAGCCATACAGCTTGGTGATGTATGCAAAAAGTTGCAAGCAAACCCATGCAAAAGATGTAAGGAACAGTGTTTCTTATTTCATACATGGTTAGCTTGACAAAAGGCTGTAATTAGAGCACTTAGAAGGTTTCCCATATATCTAAATACCCTCCCATTTTAACATGGGAAAAGAGGAATTTCTCATATCTGCAATTTGTCTGCAAGTTAGTGGCTCCTTTGGTTCAACAGTGGAACTTGTATAGGGCAACAAAGAAGTGGAGTGAGGAAAGATGGATGAAATATGGGTAAGAGGTTTGAAGTTTAATGGCCACTGAATCTGCCTATTTGTCATTTACATTCACACTGTAGTTACTGTTTTTTGGGGAAACAAAAAAGTAAACAAGGGAATATTTCCAGCTGTTGTGAGGGTGGTAGATGATCTGGTCCTGTCCTATGGTCCGTGGAAAAATAGCTGAAGCTTCATACAGACCTAAGTAATGATGTGTTTCTTGTTTCAAGCCATTTCTATGGACACATTTCTTCATTGAAAAGAAATGTCAGAAGCCACTAAGTACCTACTGCCTGCACAGTATTGTAGCTATGAAATCACCCAAGCTTTCATTCATAAAGATGCTTTATTTAAACTCCACCAGTTATGCCTCTTCCTAATTTCTTCCTCACAAGCACTTTACTAAATAAATAACAACTCAGTGCCCATATGACTCTTAGAGTGGAGAAGATGATGGTTGTGCAGTTCTGCACAAAAGAAGTGAGAGTCACTACAGAGTGTTTTATTTAAATGCTGTTCTTTGCATAAAAGCACTGGAAATCAGAGCTCTTAGAAAACTGCCTGTCTGTCCACATTTACCTTCTCTGCCACTTTATTTTATCCCTGTTAATTAACTCACTCCCAGGCAGCTGCATTTATGAGCTGTTGCTTTAGTCACTGAGACCTTTCATCTCCCATCTTGAGGAACTGAACACTTAAAAATATGATGATTATTATCTACCCCCTCCACACACACACTTCTCCCTCCACCCTGTGCTGTTTCTTCCAAGGCAAAGAAAAATATTCCTCCCAGACTGCCCTGGATTCCCTCCTGACCAAATTTTCTCCACCCCCATCCCAACACTTGCACATTGTTTTATTCTCTTCTGGTTAAGTCCTATTTGGAAACTCATTCTCTTTAGCTCTAGACCTAGCTCCTAATTACTTTTTACCATTTAAAACTACAGACAAGAAAACCACTGAAGTAAGGACTCAGATATACTTTCACAACAGTAAAAGCACCATGTTTATGCAGCGAATTTCTGCACTAAATTTCCCATGTAGTAAACTTCATACATATGTCTTTTTACAGGTACTCATTTGATTTCAAAAAGCAGGAGAAATGGGAAGAAAAGTTTTTCACATAAAAATGAAAATAGAAAATCTGAACAAGTAAAGAAAGTGACCAGCTGGAGTGATAACATTTATTTTGATTTTATTTTACAGGATTCTTTTTTTCTTTTCCAGTAACATATCTCTTTCTCAGCTTATTTTTTTTTCCTGAATAAACAAAGCTTGGAGAATTAACAGATGCCACAACCAGGCAATTGTGCATCTCTTCTGCAATTTGTGCAGCACTCACATTCACTGACAGTTTTGTGGGGCTGGGAATATTTAGTCTCACTATAAAATTTAGGATTTTCCTAGTGCCTGAGACCAGAGCAGGGTTAATGGCAAATTTATTCTTACTTCTTGCACCGAGTTCAGAGGTGGAGGCTGATGCAGTCTCTGCTTGTAAGGCACACAAAACCTCCCAAATCACCCCCCAAATCTTGTGCACTGTGCACAAGAATGCCAAAGCCTTTCTGTTGGCTTCCAGGGCTTAGAAACCAGAAGTATTTTGATAGGACAGAGGATTCTGAGGACTGGCATGCAAATGTTCATAACAACTGTCTCACTTTGCTCCAGTTCCTGTTTATTACTTCTTATTCTTTACAGTATCAGTAAATCCCTTCAAGGCTTCTGTTATTATTGAAGAGGGGCCCACCTGGGAATGTTTAGGTCCTTTAGTAATAGCCTTAGGCCCAGATCTAATGTCTACTGAAAAATTCACTGCTTAAAGGAAATACTGATGACAATTCGTTAGGGCATCATAAAAAAAAAATCTGTTTCAACTTAGAAAAAAGCTGCTAGATATGTGAACAAATATTGTAGGTTAGCACTTACTGTACACAGACTGCAGGATACACACAGAGTTGTCCTGTAGTCCAATCTTCCTTTAGAGGTTTGCTAAGCCCTTAAAAAAAAAAAAAGAGAAAGAAAAGAAAGAAAAAATGAAAAGGAGTTCATAATGTCTTAAACTATAATATAAATCTACTGATCTGCTATTAATACAATTCCTGTTGCTGTCTGAGGTTGGAGACACACATGTGTAATTCTTCAATGGCATTCTGTGTGTTATCTGGAAGGTCTCTCATTGCTGCTGCATCAATGCAAACCAGACTACACCCAGGCGAACAAAGGAAATTTAACTTTCATAAGTTGGTTTTAAAAATGCATTTACTTTGACTGCATTGAAAGAATCTAAAAAAAGATGAAAAGCATCTTTAGCATGCCCAAAACATCTGGTTTCATATTTTGAGACCAAAAGGAAATTGCATGAAGACTAAAATCTTGTTTTGATTTATATTATTATTGGAGGGCTGAGAAGCTGCCAGTCATAAAATAAAATTTTATGATGATAAATAAATAAGGAAAACAATCTGACAAAACATGTTGTGGAACAAAGCTCCATTTCAAGTTTAATTAACTGATAACAATGTTTATGATAGAAGAACTGTGCCACCAATTATACAGCTAGTAAATGCATGCTACCAACGCAAAGACTGGCCTATAAAAGCCTGGCTAAAAAGGTTTCTCCTGCAGCAAAATCCTTCCAAACACAAAAGAGAAGGTATTCTCCATGTAGTAAATCATGCAGCAATTAAGACCCTCTTTGAAGACGTTTATGAGTCTTTATAGATTGTATGACAATTGCTCTGCTTCAATTGCACATTGTAAATCGCACAATAGTAGTAGTTCGTGCTCTCTAATATCCCTACTGATAGTGCCTAGAGAAGCTGACAGTTTAGGAATTTTTACAGGATAGATATATCTGTGGGGAGACAAGCAAAAAAAAGAAATATTTCCAGCTCTGCAGCACTTTGCCTTTTTTTTTTCCCAAAAACCTTGTATGCAATTGTAACAAAGTGTTCCAGCAAGAAGATTATTTTAGAAACGTGAAGATCAGCTGTGTACTGTGGGGAGAAGTGATCCTTAATCATACATGTAAGAGTTCAGCCGTTTTTCTGCTAACAGAGGCTTGCATTTAAAAATTGCCACATACTCCCAGTCCTTGTGGTTTGAAGATGCTGGGACCACAGCCATGATAGGCAGCGCAAATCGTTAGCGTTGGGTTTCTGCTACGCTATAATTTGCCAGTTACTATATAAAATGCGATATACAAAATACAAGATTTTGTATTACAGAGATTATGAATCACTTGCTAAAGTAATGCTGACATTTCTGTGGATAGGTTCAAAAAACTTGGCTCATACTGTCAGACTACTCCTTTTTCAACTTCTGGAATAATAAACCACATTTAGGAAGCCCCAAATTTGGCTATCTGCAGGAACAGTGCATTAACTATTCTGATCACGTGCCTTATCACAGCTTTTCACCCCATTAACTGTAACTGAGCAGTGAACTGTTGGCCAGACTACAACCCTAGTACAAGTCCTGCTTGTCCTTTCCTATCTCCCTTCCCTCCTGCTGTTCAGCTTAAAAACACAGCTCTGTCAAAAAACAAACAAAACTCCCCATTCAAATTGCACATTAAATAATAGAGGAAGGAAATAATTCAAATGTTTCCCAAAAGAAAACATATAGTGATATTTGTCTATATTGACAGCAAAGGTTTTCAAACTGAATGGAAAGATCTCCTTTTTCAAAATCAATGCTTAGCAGCACAGTAAATGGTCAAAGGAAGTCAAAAGAGTTGTTGCAAAAAACTTCTATGGTTTTAGGTTAACATGTATTTACTTCAAGGCAGGGAAAGAAAAGATCAAAAGCATTCTGAAGAGTATTTGCTGTTTTAGTAATAAGCCCAAAATACTTGGAATTTATGTTTCCTTAGCTTCTTTGTTGATCCACATGCAATAATTCCTCCCTCGTCTGTATTTTGCTATTGCTTCTTTACTTGTCTTGTTTCCTCTCCTATGCTGCTTGAAACATGAGAGTCTTCTTAGTCCTCTAGTTTGGGGCTGTTTTTTATTTCCTAGGTGCATGTGAAGCTCTCACGTTTTTTCACCACTTAAAATGAACCTGGAGAGCCTATGGTTCTTGTGGTTTCTTCTGTGTACATGTGCATGAAAGTTAACATCCTCTCTCCAGTCCTGAAGGGAATTACTTCTGGCATGTTTTGACTCATTATCTTGAATCTTAATCAGCTGATGAAAAAAAATAGTATTAGTTCCATCAGCTGATGAAGACCCAGAGTAATGAGTCAAAACATCCTGATCAAGACTCCCAGCTGCACTGAATGGGACTCTACAAGTTATACACATCCTCACTGCATTCTTGCAATTAATGAATGTATTTCCCTCTTTTTTGCACCCCTCAAAAATAAACAGCTACAGGATATTAGATCATATGGATGATTTTTGTCTCCCTCAGACATTTGGTGTCTTATTCCTGTAAATCTTCTGATGAACAGGTTTTACAAATCTTACCCTGCTTAACTTCTTGAAAATAAATTATGAAAGGATGTTGTTGATTTTGGAATGCAGTCCTATAATTGTGATAGCCATAAAGGTCTTTAAAAGGTGTTCTTAATACTATAACTGGCTGAAACTTCTCAGTAAAGTTTCTGGTTTGGGGAATCACAAACAGACAAGATATTTTTTTCCTCAGCCTTGTTTGTATCTAAGGCCTACACAATTAAAAGGAGAACATGTACCTGCTGGGAGAGAAAAACAAAAATAAATTGCAAACGAAATTCTAAAAAGTGTAAAAAAAAATGTAAAAAAGGAGGGCAAATAATTTTCTGTTTTAATATACTATTATAATGGCTGTAGGTGTTCCATATCACAGTAAGTAAATGAGTTTAACACAGCCACTTATTTCTGAATAAACTGTTCCTTCAAGCTGGTGCATAAATATCTGGGGAAAACAGCCTGTAGCTTTCAGATCCCTTTTGATTCCTTGATGCTACTGTGTGTCCAAATAACCATGTTTCTCCCTCCTTTCCTTTGGAGTCATAGCTGTGTGGCAATTGGCACAGTAATCATACCATACAGTTATCCCTGCATTAGTGACCTCCAGGCTGCATTACTGCAACTCAGACCTAGAAATTAAGCTGCATGGCCTGAAAAAGCTCCACATGGGGGAGAAGATGACAGAATGTCTGCTTAGCGAAGCAAATTGCCACATTTATCCACTTCAAGGTCTCCATCTTGATATTTAAACCTCTCGATGTGATATGAGATCTCTGTGCCTCTGCCTACAGGATCACCTCCCTCTGCATGGCTATGACCTGTCATGATATCCCTAGTGCTCTGAAAACATGAAGCTGCTGGAGAGAAGGAGGAAATGTGGAGTATGTAGAATCTTCACAGAAGTCACATCAAAACTTTAGGTTTCACATCCTGGTGATAAAAATAATTCAAAACTGCAGGTCGACCTCAGAGCTCATGTCCCAGTGCCAAACTCATGTCCAGTTTGTCTCTCCCTTCACCCACAGATATGTGAATTGAGCTGGTTTTCTTCTAAACAGTATGAAAGAGAAATTGTTATTGTCATGATGCTGAATAGAGTGGAAGAAAGGAGGATGTCTGGATTACATGGGTCTCATCTTGAGAAGTTAAACAAAATTAGGATGAATTTTAAGATTTCATGAACACTCTGGATGTCGATAAGTGATCTTATGTGAAAAACTTTGCTTAGGTGTTTGCAACCTCTCCCATTAACCATCTCTTTCAGAGCAATATCCTGTTCTAGCCAAATCTTCATTATCCTCTATCTGACCACTACTAGGCTCAAAAGAAGAGATGGGATAAATAAGAATGCAAAATACAGAAGGAAACACCACTTTAAAATCTTGAGAAATCTCAAGCATAAGCACTGTAAAAATGCAGCACACGATTGTAAGGATGAAGGTAAATAGATGTCCCCAAGCAATCAGGAAGTTTGAATTTGTAGGATATAATGTTGACAATAGCCAAATATAAATGCCATCACCTGAAATGTAATAAATATTATTGCTAGCAATGTCATTGCTATTGTATAAGCTATTAAAAAAATTAATGATAGGGTAACAGTGGGGGGGTTGCATATTAAATGCTACAATAAGCAGCACATAAGGATCAGAAAACAGAAATAAGGATTGGCCTTTTACAGATTTTTTTAAACTCTGATTTACATTCTATGTCATCACAGTGGCTGATGTGACATTGCATATTTAATCAGGCTAGAACTGGGCACTTTTAACTAAAATAGGATCTGAGACTGCTAATTTACCCTTGTTATTGACTTCACAGACACTTACTGCAGCCTTGTGACTTGGTAACTGGGGTCACCACCTGGATGAGATCCCAGTTGCATGCCTATGAGGTGACAGTCTTTGTCTGACACCTGGATATTTCATTGGGTGATTAAATTGGTCCAAGTAATTCTGGGATGACCACATATCATAGAATCATAGAATCACAGAATTTTAGGGGTTGGAATGGACCTTACAGATCATCTAGTCCCAACCCCTGCCCTGGGCAGGGACACCTCCCACCAGAGCAGGTTGCTCAAGGCTCATCCAACCTGGCTTTGAACACTGCCAGGGTTGGGGCAGCCACAGCCTCCCTGGGCACCCTGGGCCAGTGTCTCACCATCCTCACAGGAAAAATCTGTTTCCTACTATCCAACCTAAATTTCCCCTCCTTCAATTTGTACCCATTGCGCCTTGTCCTGTCGCTGCAGTTCCTAGCAAAGAGTCATATGTTTCTACATGTACCAATCTCAGCACTGACAGGTAGGGGGTAAACCTGTCTGTCTGGGCTCCTGGTGGTAGAGTAGCTCAGAGTTCTTTAAGTTCAGGAGTAAGATGGTTCTCAGGCCCACCATGATACACTCACAAAGATGGGTTGCAGTCATGCCTTTCCACTCCTTACTTGGTTTGAACTGTGCATTGATAAATCCAGCCTTAGCATAAACGTGTACCTCTGTCACTTGTTGGGAATCAGTTGAGTTTAGTTTCATGCATCCTACTGCTTTTGCCTTGGTGTTTCTGAGTTTCCCTGCAGCTATAGTGTTCCACCTGTGATGCATCTACCTGTTACTCTCTTTGCTCCTTTTAAATGCTTCCTTCTTATGCTTTCTAAAGACTGGAAAAAGAAAAAAAAAGCACACACAACAAGCACTGATACCAACTTGACTCTTTGTAGCTTAAAAAAAAGCAGGATAGAAATGAATTAAATGTATTGTATTATCAGAGTCTCTTGGCTAACCTTACTGCTAGACACTCTTATAGGCAGAATAGCTAAATTACTAATATTTGCATGGAAAAAGATATTTTTTTTCAGAGGAATTCTTTGTGTTTGTGACAATAATTAAACATATGAATATACCTAACAACCACAGAAATGAAGAGAGAGCAGTTTAGTGCTGTTAGTCCCCTTGATACTGTCTGGGTGGCAGCAGGTGTTACAGTTGGGACTACTAAATAGATAATATGTCTTCACACATGGGAATGTGACAGCATACAGAGCAAAAAGCATGCCTCATGGAAGGTGCTTCCTTACTTTCTTTGGTTGAAAACAAAGTAATGCAGGTCTGAAAAAGGGAAAAATGCTGTGAAAGAAAGGTAAATAATTGCCCCTCTGGGTTTTCATACACAACTTACCTCACATGTGCAGCAATGCCTGAAGCTAATCTCTCAGTGCTTTTTGTAGCTCCAGTTAGAGTGATATTTGGCAGCTGCTAGATGAATCTGGCTTATCTGTTGCCAAATGCGTGCAGTACATGTGTGTGGCAACTGCTATCTTCACCAAAAAAAGATTGGCTCAACAGTATTTGTCACATTTTCCTTCTACAGTTTCTACCCCCAGGAATCTAACTTTTCTCTATTGCTAACCATTTTATTTTTCTGTCTTTATCTGGCTACAGTAACAGATGCTGAAGTGTTGCACTGTCCCACCAGACCTGCAGTTTGGTCTCAGTCTGGCAACTTCCCTGCATATGTCCCTAAACTTGACTTAGCTTAAAGCCACTTTCCTGCTTTTTTTTTCCTCCACTAGACTTCTGCTTTTAGAAGTTGCTTACAATCTTTTTGATTTTTCTGATTTTCTCCTTACTGAAGGATAGAGTCTGATAACACAAAGAACAGCTCATTCACCTTCAGGATTTTCCACAATATAGCTCTGCTTGTCCCACTGCTCAAACCAGTGGGTTACCAGTATACAACTAATGTGGTCTCCAGACCACTTTTAACTGTGTGGGAAAAAACCACATTGAAGCTAGCAAGGCATGAGCATTTTGTATAGGTGCCTATTCTACTCTGGAGATTATTTACCTGTAGTTTGTTTTACCAAATTTAGTAAGCAAAGCAGAGCCTTGGAATAGTCATCTCAGCCCATTTTAGATAACTGAAATGAGTCAGAGGAATCATGTTTTAAAAGTGACTATCCCCATCCTTAATAGAAAGCTTGGGGTAACATCTCAAAGGTAGATCAAATTTGATTGAAATCAAACCTTAAGACTGGTCAGGTTCACTAGGTAATCCACACCCTGGCACTGCAATAGACCAAGGAAGTTGCAGGAGCCCTCTTGGATCTCCTTTCAGAGCTTGGAGTAAGAAAGGTTCTGTGTCCCATGGAGCCAGGGCAAGGGATAGTCCCCAGGGAAACAGAGTCAAACAAATCTGCCAAAATTACAGGTTCCTGCATTTCAAATGTTGGCATGATATTGGTAGTTTTACAAGAGCACAAGAAGGTCATCTGGGGTCAAAGCAAGGTCCCTGCCAGTAGTCTAAGTAAAGGATACCTAGGGAAAGGAGTGTAAGAAATTCAGCTAATCCAGGTTTTCAGACTGTCCTGTGCTGGAAACAAATATCAAGAGGTCCTCTGCCTCTCTTTCCTTTGTAGTGTTCTTTCAGCTTTTCTTGTTTTCAGAGACATCCACAATTCCACAGACTAAAGTTAGGTTAATAATGGTTATCTCAGTATTTTTTAAGGCCAGAAATTTGACATTCACAACTAATACTAAAGATAAACAAGCCACAACAAGGTCATAATCTTTCCAAATTGCATCATTAGAAGCCTGGCTAAGAAAATAGTGACAACTAATACTAAAGATAAACAAGCCAAAACAAGGTCATAATCTTTCCAAATTTCATCATTAGAAGCCTGACTAAGAAAATAGTATCAGTATTCCATAGCATTTTCACAATTTTTAATCTCTCTAACTTCCTCTGCTAGGGCTAAAACAGTTAAAATGCAGATGACTTCTCAGTGATTCCCATCAGCCACAGCAGCAGAGTTTGCAAAAAATAACACATTTTATGGAGACAAACGGCAGGTTTTCGTAGGTCTTATCAAACTATATTAATTTTATCCTAGCTTTTCCAATGCAGATGACTAGCTAACACTCTTCCAGAGCTGTCCTGCATGGTATCTGCCTAGTATTAATGCACTGACAAAATTATTTTGACATATGGAACTCTGTACATTAAGTTGGAGTCCCAGTTAAAAATAATGACATTAATATTAATTCATTTTAAAATGTGGGTGATAAAAAGCTATATTTGCCAAATAGAAAAAAAGACAAGCTGATGAGGGGAAAAAAGACAGCACCACTAAAGCTTGTGTCTGATCTTTCATGAGACTGAGCCTCTCTTGAAAGGTGGATTGAATGCTTGATGTGTTCACCATGGTCCTCACGGATGAGGGCAAGCAGAGGAACAGCAAACACTGTGCTCTTAAAGGTTCTTGGCACTGGTCCTGGTGTCACATTTATAAATGAATGCTATGAACAATAAGCAGGGTATGTCTTTCTTCCATCATAATGTTCCTACTGTCAGAAAAGCTGTGTGCAAAGTTGTTGTTCACATTGAAAAGTTCACAGGCTTCATGTCCACAGGCACAATGACTCTTCCTCACCCAAACCAAGTGGTACAGAGCCAAATCTCAGGCCTTCCATGGTTATTGGATCAACCCTCACAACTCAGATCCTAAGGTGAAGCAACATCTTGCTGTGTTGAAGAGGAAAATAGATATGCTCATGTCCTGAGAAGAAACAGTTTCTGAACATGCTGTCTACATGAGAGGATCTGTCCTGGAAGTCACTCTTGTCTAAACAAAGTATTTCCCCACAGCAATCTGGTAAACTGTCTGGTATGCATTGGAGTTTGTCTGTGGAAATAGATCTGAAAAGCTGTTGTATGTGTCCAACAAATACTGAGCTAACTTGATCCCTTTTATGTATCAGCAAGTAACTGTGAGTCATGAACATCCCATCATAAAATGTCTATCTGCAATGGCAAACGAAGAGCAAGTCAGATACTGTTAGCAAAGTCAATGGGAGCATTTACATTGATGTCAAGGGGAGCATTTACATTGATGTCAATGGAAGGAAGATTGGACCACCAATGGAGAGATCTCATTCTCCCAGAAGTGAATCAAAAGTACAGTAATACCTGTAGGAATGTTCCAGACCTTCTTTGCTTGAGCTTGCATATGTTTTAGAGGTATGATTCTGATATTAGTGTTTTGAAAATGTAGTTCAGTATTCTTTGCATAATATTCAGGGCTATTGTCTGCTGTCTTATTTTTTACATAGAACACACTGTAAGCAGCTGCATTTCATCACTTCCATCTCAAGGATGTGGGTTCAGTTCAGGTAGTCTTTTGCATTACTTGAATAATGTATGTCATACATGAAAACTAAGTTCAAATAAGCTTTGTAAGAAAACCCTCTTCCCATATACACAAGGACTGAGCAGAAGGTTAAGAAGTGAAGCAAAAAAAAAAAAGGCCTATGCTGGCTTCAAAGATTTTAAACAGAAAATACATATAAGCTGTCTTAAGAAGAAAGGGTAGAGATCTGATCAGATTAATGCATCTGTATAATTAAACATGTATAAATTGTACAGGATAAAGATGCTGTGGACTTTACTTTTCCTTAACAAAGAACCTGTCCTGTTCAATCAATGCCATCTAAGTGAAAAGGTAATGATGAAAAATACATGTAGTTGTGGTAAAAATAAGCCCTTCTTCTGTAAGCACTTTAAATAAGGCTCCTCAGAGGCTTCATGTATTGTAGGACCTAGAGATAGTTATCTCCATCTGAATCATTTCAGAGAGCTTAACATATCTCTGTAGATTGTGGAAGAGAGTTTACAAAGTACAAGAGTAAAGAAAAAAAGAAGTCACTAAAACTAACACTGAACATTTTTTCACTTTTTGTTTTATTTTCTGAACTTCAGAACTGATTCTGCTAAAGATGCAAAGCTTCTTCAGTACAAAGCAGGAAGCAAAGTGAAAATTCTATTCGTCCCAGGCAGCCTCAGTAATTCCCCAGGAAAAGTGTGTTCCATGTGTCTGTTACATGACAGCTTCATTCATCCCTTTCTCATCACTCTTTCTGCAGACAATGTGCCAGGGAAAGCATGATTCTGTGTCCACACAGTTGGTGATTAGGCATGCATTGTCTCTGAAACAAAATTGTGTGGATGCATTACAGTTGGTCAGGAATAATCATTGGTTTTGGATAGATCTGTCCCACCTATGGGCCTCAAGGCATGCCATGCAGACTTTACTAATGAATCCTGTTGTGGTTGACAGTAGGCCAGGACAGAGAAGCCTGACTGCTTGTTTTGTGTTTAACAGAGCATTAAAATGCCTCCTTTAGTAGAAATCAAGGAGCAGAACAAATAAACATCAGGTTGGAAAAGGTAGAGCTTGCTACAGCCTTATTCCTGGGACAGGGTCTAACAACAGTGTGAGAGCCATGGGAATGAGAACACTTTCTCAATGGGCAGTGACCATCATCCAGACTGTCAGTTTGCCAGGACAAGACATTATTTCATATTTGAAACTAATGATTTTGTG
>NW_008671926.1:0-641 GCF_000695815.1 Acanthisitta chloris | reverse complement strand
AATGCAAAGAGGATTTTAATTAGTGAAAAGCTGAATTTCACCAGACAAACAGATGTAGAAGCAATTATTTACCTCTACTGTCTGCATGACCTTAATATAAGAGGGAGAAATGTCCTTACAAGTTCTGCTAGTACTAGAAATTTCATAAACTTGGGCACAACTGGCATTTCATCATCTGAATTTATATTTCATTTATAAACTTTGCAGTGTGGAAAATCCCCTTAGTAAAAAGTAGTGGGTAGGTAGGTAGTAAGACTGGACTGCTGGATGGGTCTCACATCAGACACACCTTCAAAACTACACACACACTTGCACACAGAACTGCCCAAAAAGTTCCCCTTTATAATTTCAGGGACAACTGAGTAGAAGTTCTTATTTCTAGCAATTAATGGTTTCTAATCTGCTAGAACCAGAAATCTGCACTGCCATTAATTCACCTGCAGACTTTGCATCACTTTGAACAGAATTCTGCAGGGAAATCATTTGCAGGAATGGACACTTCGTAGCAGTTTAAATGGAATGAGCTTCTCCAATGAAGAAATGGACACTGAAACCAATCTAAGCCAAGCACATCAACATCCTGAATGAGAACTGGCCTGAAAGAATAGAACATGAGGTGCTATTGTAATTTTTCAGTTATA
>NW_008671925.1:0-759 GCF_000695815.1 Acanthisitta chloris | reverse complement strand
GCAAACATGGACATGGAGACCAGGGAGTAGCAATAGCAGGCAAGGATTCACAGCTGGCAGTAGGGCCATACAGGTGGTGCCTCTCCTCACTCCAACCAAGGTGGGGAGCTGCATCCAGGCTGCTCCTGGGAGTGGTACCTGCTCTGGGCTAACTCCCAGCCATGCTCAGGAAAAGTTTGGGAGATGCCTCATTGCTCCAGGGTGGAATAATAATTTAATCACCCCAATGAATTATGTGCCAGCAGGCACTCCTGGAGCTCCAGTGCAGAGATAACCAGTGTCTGGTGCAGTGTTTGGTGAGTAGCAGGTGAAGCTCTTCAGGTGGGAAACTTCTGATGGGACTTGTGAATCTCTTTGTGGTTGCTCAGAAGAACCAAGAAAGAAATTCTTCTTCTAAACAAATCTAAGCATGTGTTATTTTCACACATGGGCAAAAGTTGTCCCTGCTGGGTCTTCCCCTCCCACTCCAGTGAACCATGTGGATAACAGCACAGGTAGGTTTGAACACTCCCCACTCAAACGGTTTGTGACATGAGCAAAACACACTGCATTGCCCTGGCCTTTGCCTTCTTCCAACTCCTCCTTTGTGAGAGGAAGCTCTTGAATTGGCTTTTCCTCCTGCCCAGTTAGAACAGAGATTTTCTGGAAGCAAAACAAAGGCAATGGAGATTGTCTGGGAAGATAAAGAGGGAACAGTCTGAAAAGGCAGGAAGCTAAAGGGGAACCAGGCTCAAACCTGGCAAGTAAACAAAGTCCTTT
>NW_008671924.1:2277-31458 GCF_000695815.1 Acanthisitta chloris | reverse complement strand
ATATAAAATGCATCTGTGAACCTATAAATGACTTTGAAACTTGTGGTATTACCAGATACCTGTTAATTGGATCTCAGTCCTTTCTTAAAACAGAACGAACCTATTCTTCCTCCCTCAAAGCATTCTCTGGTTTGCCTTCCTCAAAGCTGGATTCTGCTTCATTTGGCCACATCCAGTAAGACAAATAACCTGAACCAAACGGTGTTGTTGGTTCTGTAACTCTCCCGTTGATTCTTGCTGTAAAGAGCCACCCTTGTGTTTTTGCAAATGCTTTCTGTTGTACTTGGCAAGGTTTGTCAGTTTGCTTTTTAGGCTCAAATCTCAGCATCAGCTGCAATATATGCAAAGTTTTCAATATGTTCTATTCAGTTCTTCTACAGCACTTCTGAGTAATCCTAGGGGGTTAAATGATTTAATCAGTGGGTTATGGTTTTTGTGAAGCCTTCTCAGCAGTGCCAGTGTGGCATGTTTCAAATTAAATCCTACTCTTCAGCTTGGTGTTCTACAGTTCTGCACTGTTTGCTGACAGTGGAACAAGTGGATGGGTTATTACTACTGTTTGGTGTATGAATTTACTTTGTAACCAATTTTAGAACTGCAGAAGCAGGATTAACATGCAGTAAATATAAATTATTCACATGCAAATATGTGCATACATGCACATATACCCACAGAGATAAATACATGTGTATAAATATACTTATCTCACAGTGCCTTTATCAGGCTCCATATCAGCCTCTTCAGGAAGAGCACATTTGGCCATTGCAGAGAATTTGGGAATTTATTTTAGTAAAGAATCAAATGGGGGGGGGGGGGGTTTATATTTTTAAGCTTGAATTTCAAGTACAAATGGCAATCAAAGATGAAGGATGAAACTAACCTATTATGGAACTTATACATGGTGTGGTCTGTCTATAACTATGCAAAAAAAGCTTTAAAAGGCAACTCTGGATGGTTTTATTCTCAAGTGCACCCACCAGCAGCAGCTCATTTTCCTCCAAGTTAGCAACACTCTGGTCCCTCCTGCTCAGGGCAATAAGAGCAGCTTCCAATTACCAAGTGCAACTGCTGGCATGAGTCAGGAGCAGCCATCAACTGCTGACCACTAGCTTAGGTTCAGCTCTTCTGGCATAAGGAAGTAAGTTTAAATATTTGCAGCAATTAATTCCATGCAGAAACCAAGTTGTTGCCAGCAAGGCTGTAGGTGTATTGTCATTAGCACTCACTGTGGCCATCACCAGCTCATCTGAGTGCTGGCTTCATCCAGATCAGAAGCAGGTACATATCTTGGCCAGGGTACCAGATACATTGAGCAGCCCGTCTGGCTTTTATGCTGGAAACAAATGCTGTCACAAACACATCCTTGGTGCATGTGTTAAATGTGTCAGGTTGTGCATTTTGCATTTCAAACACAGGTTTGAAGTGGGAACATAACCTCTGGATCAGCATCTCATGGCTGCAGTGCTCTTTTAAGTGCTGCTCATACCCATCATGCTGGACTTACTGTCCCTGCACCACAGCTTTAAGATCTCACTCAAGACCCAGATGAGTCAAACAGGAAGATGTAAGAAATGCAAATACACATCCAAATAGGAATACACAATACAAAATAGATTAAAAAAAAAGCTATCATATTTTTAACTCATTTTAGCTATGGCAGGTTAGAACAGTCACAAAGTCACTTATGTTTAAACTTTTCCAAACAATATGCAGAGAATGCATGTCTGAACTCCAAATGATTCCAGTACCATCTAAAGCAATGTGGATCCTTAACTCCAGTGCTGTGCTACACAGGTACTGTCAATAGCAGCATCCTCATCAGTTCTCAGCATGGAAATTGTTAGTGTCTGGTCCAGGAACTAGAGTGTTGGATGGAATATTGTGTTAAAAGCATTTAGTGTCAAATGGAATATCGTACTAAAAAAATATATCAGATGTGGCTTTCTCTGTGCAATGGAAACCCAATATGCTTGGATTCCCTGTTTTCATAAATCTCATTTGATTGGAGCTTGATTTTCCTAAAGGCACAGCATACCAACACAAGACCATGAGTTGGCATTTACAAAGCTTTTATACTTGAATTTTCTGGGGTAGTTTGTTGGGGGTTTTACTCCCCAGCAGAAGAACGTTATTTGGAATTGATGATGATTTCTTCAGCTTATGGTTAACATCAGTGATATGCACTTGGCACCACACAAATGAAATGCTTCGTCCCTTAATCTCTCCTCCTTGTTGCTGTGTGCTTTGTGGCAGCACAGCAAAAACTACAGGCACAGCTGGAAAAGTTTGGGGATTTGCTCACAAGGTTAGTTACAGACATTTTAAGAATACAAAAATAGATTAATGTCTCTTTCTTAATATTCTTGGAAGTTTTCACAGTTCATATCATCAGGTAGCTCCCCACCATCATTTCCCGTTTATTTTTGTTCTGTTAGTTGCACTAGCTGTGTCTTGAACATTTACTTGTCAAGAGAAATAAATCTTTCTTACACAGCACTTAAAAATGTAAAAAAAAAATCTGGCTTTGTGGTTTCTACAGCAATTTAGGAAAACTTGTTTTTTAAAAACAGAAATAAACTTGTAATCTCCTCTTCAGTGGAGCACACTCTTCAGATGAAAATATAGCTGTGTGTGCTCTATGACATTGTCTGACACAAGTTAACTAATCTGATGTTACAGCATCCATAAAGGATATCCCCATGTATCTGGCATGTGTAAGTGCTACCTTTTTAACTGGGTGTACACCAGAGTGTACAGAAATGTTTTATTACCACAGCTCTTTTTCTGTGTCCCATTAAATAAATTTGAAAATTGCATAATATGTAACTAAGAGGGAAATACCAATCTATCTTACCTCTCAGCTGCAACACAAGCTTGTGTGTTAACACTGCTGGTGCATCTGTGGTTGTGTAGCATGGCATATTGCACTGCTGAATCACAAGTCATGAATTATACTCTCCAAGTTGGTTTTTTCCTTCTTCTGTTATTTTTTGATTTCATCTACTCCAAATGAAACAACCGCTGTGGTTTCACAACTTTCTGGTTGAATTCTTATGCCAGAGGTAGACTTTCCTTGCTTATGATAGGCTAAAAAAAAAGGAACTCAGTTAGCTATCCAAACTCTCTTCCAGTGTTTGTCTCAACCCAGCTAGAAATTCATAATGTATTTTGAACCTGGTGTTGCAGTAACAGATACCTACTTCTCCTGTGTAGTGTGAGGTTTGCTCTCATTATTTTACAACTCATGACAGGCATGGTATTATCAAGTCATATGGAGTTGTGACTCTGTCTAAGCATCCCAACCACAGTCTCACCCATGTTTAGCCCTTCAGTTAATGCCAGTGAAATGATGGTGTCTAATCATATCAAGAAATGCATTCATTATGAAATATTACCTTTCTGGCTTTAGAAGGTTGCAACAGGAGAAACTGTACAGGCAGAAAGAGTCAGAGGAATTAAATCACATAACTGAGTTGTTGTTGTTGTAGTAGTAGTTGGTGGTGGTGGTGTTGTTGTTACCTGTTAGCAAAGGCTAGCAGAAAAGAGAGATGGAAACTATTTCCATCCATAAGTGATGCAATAGGGATGCACCACCACCAAGAACCTCAAACACAGCCCTCCCAGCCCTGCTCTGGGAGGTGGCAGAGGGATGCAGTGCTGGTGACAATAGCAGAAATTTGTAACTTTGCTAACAGAGCAGGCAAGCTGTGGTGTGCCCATTGGTTGTGATGTCCAAACAGGCAACCCAGTCCACATTGTAACAACACCAAGTCATGTAACTCCATTATTTTGTCATAACTTTTCTATATTAACAGTTTCCATTTTGCAAGTCTGAGATGAACTTTTATTTAATCACCAAATGCTTTCTAGCAGCACAGCTGAGCCTGAAGCCTGGTTACTGCCTACCAGCTATTCAGACCATAGTGGTCTGCAGCTGAACCAGCCATCTGTGGTTGCTATATTGTCTGTGGAGAGAAATAAACATTTTCAGGATGAGTCATCTGATGTTTTTTTTAAATGTGTTGTAGGGTAAAAAAGATTACACCCTCTGGTCAGAGTGGAGCTGCTCTCACTGGCCTAAGGAACAGTACACAGAGTGTCTCCTCAACAGCAATACATGGAACCAGGATGCTTTTCATTATTCTGAGAAGAATTTTTGGTCAGGGTTAAGTGTACTCAAAAATATGCAAGGGCTTGATTACAATCCAGTAACACACATCCGTCATGTTCATGTGGAGAAGTTTCTCTTGGCAAGTGTTTAAAAAACTTCAGAGGCAAACATGGGTGTGGGCAAGGGCTGGAGCCTCAGAAAATCACTTTGAACTTTTCACATCATTGTTGCTGCACTGGGGACATGTGGAGTACAAAAGCACAAAACGTTAACCATTACTGTGGCCCTTCTTACTCTGATGGTGTCACTCATGATCCTCATGTTCATTTTCTGGTTTGCAGGTAGACGAAGCACCTCACACTTGCACACAACAAGTAAATAAAATAGCAAATACATTAATAAGCAGAGTGAGTTAACACCACAGGACCAAACTCTGGAAATGAACCAGTTGTTCAGTGCTTGTTCTCCATGCCAAATTTCCCAAACGGAGTTCACCTGAATTTCCTTTGTACAGCACTGCTGTACATGAGCCACGAACTGTTCCAGGTGAAGATAAAGGCATTGGCAGTGCACATGTAGCAGCTGTGCCACATTGTGATACTCTGATTTTTAACAGCAGAGGAGATGTTCTGTACCAAACCATAGCAGGAACATTTAACGTTAGTAAATGCATGTGTAGCTGCCGCTGATCTTTGATAAAGTTTTATTGCATATTGCAATAGACTTTTAATTCCATTGTTATTGACAGATGCCAGTTTTTCAAGGACATACTCATCATCTGGAAGGGTTTTGAAGGGCAGCTGAAAAGGTTTCTACAAGTACATAAAGAGCAAAAGGCAGACGAGGGTGCCTGTGTCCAGAGGGGAGGTCTGTAACAGGGACAAGTACTTCTACATTGTGGAAGAGGCCCCAGGTAGGGCACATTTGAGCACAACAGCCACTTGTAAGAAGATCACAGGCCTGGAGGAGCTGAACACATGAGCATGGAGGGAGATGGCAAGTGTCAGTGTGATGATGGGCTGGAGCTTCTCTTCTGTGAGGAGAGGCTGAGAAACCTGGGACAGTTCAGCCTGGAGAAGAGAAGGCTCAGGGGGATTACACCAATGTGTATAGATGCCTGAAGTGAGGGAATGAAGAAGCAGGAGCCAGGCTTGTCTCAGCAGAGCCTGCTGACAGAACAAGAGGCAGTGGGCACAAATAAGAAACCTCAAATTCCATCTGAATACCACTTCTGCTGTGAGACCAGTCACACCAGTGTTGGGCATAGGTTGCCCAGATGTATTCAGAATACATCTTCCATCCTTGAAGACACTCAACACATGATGGGGCACAGTCCTGGGTTCTAGGTGGCTCTGCTTGTGCAAGGGGTTGGATTAGATGATCTGAAGAGATCTCTTCCCACCTCAGCAATGCTGTACTTCTGTAATAAAGCTTTGAGTATCTGAAAAGCACATGCTAACCATTTTGTTGGTCTCCTTGCTTATTCTGCATTTTTAAAATGTGGCCATTTCCAGTGTTTGAAGCTCGAATCCATGAAGTATTTTTTCTTTGCAAGTTAATTCCAGATGAACATTTCCATTGCCCCAACACCTATCATATAATCACACAATACCAGGTTGGAAGGGACCTCAAGGATCATCTGGTCCAACCTTACTTGGCAAAAGCATAGCATAAACAAGATGGCCCAGCACCCAATCCAGCTCTTTAAAGTGTCCAGTGCTGGGGAATCCACCACTCCCTGGGGAGATTATTCCAATGGATGACTGTTCTCATTGTGAAAAAATATCCACTTGTGTCTAATCAAAACAAATATCAAGTACCTTTGAAATGTTGTACTTTGTGCATCCAACCCACCTTTAGCCATTCCAGAGTGCTGTGCTGCAGCCACCAGGTGAGTATTTGACACCTTAGAAAAAAAATGGCCCTGAGTCATAAAGAAGGTTGAATTTGTCCAGTTCCTACCTATCAGCATAAGAGTGGCTAAACATTGAGCAGCCCTCCTGGCTTAAACAAGAGCTCTGTGTACTACTTTGGGAATTCAACCCACAATTTAGTGACAATAGTTCTGTGTTTGAAAGGAATGGAGTGAGTTGCAAATGCATTCTATACATGTTACATGTATAGATGGTTACTTGTATGCATTGTATACAAGTAACCATCTATATGGTTACTTGTTATTAACATATACATAAATTAACCATATACAATGGTACTTGTATACATCTATACATTCTATACATGTTCTTAGAGGTGCATATTTTCATATATCATGACCTTTCCTATGTTGTGAAATTAAAGGTCTTGCCCAAGATTCACAGGTTAGCAAAAGACTCACAGCCATAACCCAGATATCTCTACTTGGAACATTTAACACTCAGATCACTTGTCTAGAGTTTAGGACTATTTGTGTTAAAGCTTCACATCTGTATTTTAAAGTTTGTATTCATTTAGGGCTTCAAAATGCTAATTTTTTAATACAGAAATCCTCTAGCCTCCAAAAACACACATCAATTTCATGGGTTCGAAATCACTGCTGTAATGTCTCCAGTAATTCATAAGATTTTTACATAGCTCTCATTTCTGATGATTTTCTTACAAGGCAGATCTAGCATGCACTAAGCATTTTAGAAATGCTTCTATGGGCAGGAACTGAAAGTGGTTCATGAGGTGTTGGGCTCAGTTCTGTATTTGCTGACAGCAGTGTACCAAAGTTTCTGAGAAGGAACTTAACTTTCCTGAAATTCAATACAGAAATAGCTAGGTACAATGTGGGAAACATTTATTTTGATAGACTCCGGGGGACAGCGTGCTCTTGTGGTTTCAAAACGAACCTTCAAACCCTGAGATTAAAAATGTAAATACCGTGGCCAGGGTTGTGTTCCCCACAGAAATCCCGTAGGTGGCATCACAGCACAAGGGGAATTGCATTTCAGCTGCTTCTGATTTAGAAGGAATGCAGCCGATTTGGGATTTTTATTTTTTCAGTTGTTTTTAAAATCTAGCACTTCTCTACAGCTTCAGCTCTATTTTCTGTGCCACTTCATTCTCAAGATCAAATCTGCACAGGCCTGATAAGTCGCTCTTGCTTTATGTAAATTTATTTCCTCCTGCAGATACCCATCAAAAAGTACTCAGGGCTGCCCCAAGAATGTATTTCTCCAGTACCTAAACTGGCATGTTGCTTCTGACAGGTTTTTTGAGGATACCTGACATCGAGGACATGTATGGATGTATTAAATTGCTGGCACAGAAATGAGGAAATCCACAATGATAATTTTTATCACTAGCAATCTAAAAAGTTCATTTAAGTGGGTACTTCAAGAGATGAATCACACACAGCACATGCACACTCTCAAGTTTTCAGCTCTTGTGAACAAAGAAGTTAATATTTTTAAGACTTCTAAAGAAAAGCCTGGTTGTTCAAGGAACTTGTGTGCAGACATGGAATTATCACAAATCACAGTAAATTCAGCATCATTGCCTTAACTCAGAAGAAAAAAAAAAGCAAATGAGGAAATCAGTCTACAGCTGGAGATGCCACTGGAGAAGATCAGACAGAACAAGAGCAGCTAAACCTCCCAGAGTGTTTGGCAATGCCATGAGCTGCTGGGCAGTGTGACTGGCACTCAGAGGGGGCAGGAGGTACTGCCACAGCATCAGCATCTGAACACTAACCTGCACATGTCAGCACCATTTTTCCCTCTGATATCAGGAACCTCCACAAGGGAAGGACTGAGAAGACTGGCAACGACTCAAGCTGCACAGATGGGATCCACTCCAGTTCACCACATGACCATCCCAACCCTGCTAACGACCACCAGGGCAAGTGCCCCTCACTCCAGTTACAGCAACGTTGATTTCTTTGATGCCCAGCCACCTGGGCACAATGTGTATCATCTCCTGTTGAAAAGAAAAAGGATGTGAGTCAAGGCAGGGATGTCCCTGGGCTAAACCTCGGCTGCACACCTGACCCTGATCCCCTGATTTCCCTTGCAGCCCTCTGTATGGTTTCTGAGACTCCCTACACTGGCTGCAGCACAGGTGGATTGTGCTTGCTCCAAACCCCCAGCATACTGAGTCTCAGATTAAAACAGCACTCTGTATTGCTCCCACCTGTTCCTCAGCAAAGGTCCCCTCCCTCGGAGGGACATCTGGTCTGACTTCTGGTGGCCTCAGACTGCACAAATCCAGCGTTATAGACTGCAGCTCAGAACCCTCAAGGACACGGGGTAGGTGGGGGAAGTTGAAGTATCATGTAAGCACAATAAGAAAATTGTACTTTTATTTAGCAGAATGGAAAAAAAGTATCATGTAAGCACAATAAGAAAATCGTACTTTTATTTAGCAGAATGGAAAGAAAAGTGGGAAGGAAAGCAGTAATTCACACTTGCAGGGTGAATTGCCCTGCTCAGGGCTTGTCACCAATACAGGATTTCCAGCACAGTTTACCCCTCCTATCCTTGTTTATAAAGTTTATGAATTTCTTTGTCTAAAACTGTCTGTAAATTTTGCCCTTATTCCTTTAAAAATCCACCTCCTTCCACCCACAGAAAGCAAACAGGTTTGGCCCCACCAGCCACATCTTCTAATGGTAATGTCACTGTCATCAGAAAGTTTCATGGCTGCAGATTTCCCAAAGAGAAATCTCTGTTTCTCAGCACAGTGAATACTCAGCAGAACTACAATTAGATCTCCCAAAGTTTAGTCACAAAGTAGCAGAAAGCAAGTTTTATGCCAGTAACAGAAATCTGGCAGAGAGACACTGTGTTTCTTCCACCTACTGCAAAACCAGACAGAAAGCAGATATCAAGTGCAGAACCCACACCAATACTTGCAGGTATTTCTATGAGCAGTTGACCTCATTGCCCCAGAGGGACATGTGACTTAGGGCAACAGAAACACTAGGAAGCATCTGCTCTGAGAAAATGTCATCTTTCTTTTCGATGTATCTTTTTGCTGAGCTCTCTTCCTCCAGAAGCCTTTAACTATCAAGAGGTTTTTATTGATGCTGTTGTTCTGGGTCACCCCATCCTCCCTCCCCTAAGGGAAGCATTCAGAATTGTATGTGCAAGTGTTTTAATGTTTTTAATAGATTGCTTTTAAAATATTACATTTTATAAATATTTCACATTTTATTTCTTAGAAGAATAATATTTTAGAGTAATGTTTATTAGAAAGTCTCTGGTTTGAGCTTTCTAATACACCTGGTAAAGAACAGAAATGGTACCAGAAGAATCCAGTGGCAGAGGTCTCACTTGTGAGAAGAACCTTTGTTCTGCTCAAGACAATACAGGCCTGTGGCAGCCCCAGCCAGCTCAGCCTCCTGCTCAGAGGAGCTCTGGAGAGGCTCCCCTATGGCACTGCCCACTCTCACAGCCCCTCAACATCTAGAGGCCTCAAATGCTCTTCACACTCCTCACTTCTGCAGAGACCTGCTCGAACCTGTCTCCAGTCAAGGTGACATTCAACAAAACTCAGGCCCTTCCAAACACATCCCAGAACAAGAGAGTAAGGCAGAGCCACCTGCCCTGAGAGAGGAATGTTTTGGGAATTCACCTGCAGCAGCCATCCCTTAGTTTTTAATGAGCTGGCACTCCACATCCAAATGCCACTCCAGCTGAGGTTCAGCATACCTGCATGCCCTGACCCAGCAGAAGTCCCACCCTTGCTGGCTGTGCTTTCAGCCTGTGCCCAGGATAGACATTTATGCAGGACTCAGCACGTAATCATTCCTACAGACACTGCCCAGCACTGGGCTATGCTGGTGGGTGGCAGCCCCTTTCTGTCAGCCATCTCATGCACCTCTCCCCAGCCAAAGGGCTCATGCTCATCTCAGAACTGTCTTCCTGCCCAAACCACACTCATTGCTTCTGAATCCCACGGCCCTGACCACAGTGCTGGATCTGCATGATCCCACACTGAATGCAAAAACAACAGCACAGCTAACATGCCCAGTCCACGAGAGACAGTCTTCTGTATCTCAGTGAAGCCTGGACACTGCCAGGGGAGCTTCTCAGCCATTTGGCTGGTTTCCTGCAAAGAACAACTAAAATCTATGGTGCTTCTTTGCAAACCCTCTCTGCAATTCTGCTTTACAGACTTCTCGCAACATTCAAAATTACATTTCACTTCCAAACAAATTATAAGCCAAATTGGCACTGACTCTGATAATACAGTTACTCAGATTTCTCTCCAGCAATGTCCATGCCTGATGCTTTTCAATCATACACATGCACTGTCAGCTGTCCCATACTTGGCTTACTTGGTGCAACTCCATGCACAGAACACCTACCAGTCTGAGAGTCTTCAAGGAGCCAGAACTGCTGTCCCTCCCATTGATCGACAAGCAGCCAAAATAAAATAAGAAAAATACTTGCAAAAATACTTGAGGGCTCTACCTTCCCCTGATTTCATTGCAAGGTACTCTTTAACATAGTACTAGGTAGAACATTGTGTTAATAAACAACAGTTTATGTGGGAATAGAGGATGGGCACATGGCCCACATGGATCTTCCTGAGATCTGCAGACCTACACGCTTTCTCAAACACACAGGGCACTACTGTAAGCACACACACCACAGATGCCTCCTCTAACTCAGAATCATAGAATCAACCTGGTTGGAAGAGACCTCAGAGACCATCGAGTCCAACCCTACCGTGGTTACTAGACTAGACCATGGCACTAAGTGCCACATCCAGTCTCAGCTTGAAAACCTCCAGGGATGGTGAATCCACCACCTCCCCGGGCAGCACATTCCAATGCCTGAGCACTCTCTCTGTAAAAAATCTCTTCCTAATATCCAACCTAACTTGGTGTTATACTGGACAAATATAAATCATCATACATGTTTTAGGACCTGGTAGCCAAGTAAAAAGAGAAATGGTCACAACTGCAATCTGCTTGTCAGATCCAAACAGCCACGATGAGATATACAGCCACTGAATCAAAGTGTTAAGACTTCAAATGCAGCACCACAAAGTTCTGCTTCATTCATGAATACCTTCAATTTGTCCTTGTCACATACATTTTGCACAGGAAGGAGTGAAAACTCTCCTGACCTTCAAAAAAAGCCATGAACATTTTCCTTTTCTTAAGGGTTGGGAATTGTTTGATACTTTTTTCCCCTTTGCTGCTAGATTGCAGCTTTTTTCTCCATGTATCTGTACTTTGCTACTTAGCATCAAGTATCTTTCCTGCAAAAACACGCCCACAGTCAAGTCTGACAGATGTTTGAAAACAACAGTCAATTGCAACAGAATTAGAGCTTTATAGACGCTTTCGTTGAGAATTGCGCACTCAAAATTGTACTTAACAGCAACCTAACTAAGCCTCTGAGCTTTCTTGAACTTCAAACACTAAGAAGAGTTTGATGGTGAACATAGCTATCGTTCTACACAAGAAAACAGTATTGAAAACCAATCACAAAGGTGCTTTGGTTTTTAGCCCCTTCCAAAACAGTTTACCAAACAATATTAACTCCCAGAATGTGAACACATACAGAAGAAACACAACCAAGTTACTTTATAATAATCTTTCCTACTACATACTCAAATAAGAAGGTATTACACTATTTCACCAGCACAAAACTCAAGCCACCATGACAAAATAGTTCTCAAATACGGACATTTCTCCAGACCAATACATTTCAGAAGAATAATACATGGAGGTTTGGGTTTTTTCGTTCCCATAAGGAACAAATACTTGCAACAACCATCCTGCAAACCAACCAGTTCACTTCCCAACTCGGCTTCTTTTACAGCTTCATCCATGTGCTTCAAGGACTTGTATGGGCAGCCTGCTGCAGAAGGCAGCTCTTTGTTTTCCCACTCCCAAAATCATATCCCAGGAGTGTGAAGCCCTGTGCTTAGAAAAGTGCCAGAGAAGCATTTACCACACTGCCCACATGGAGACTCAGGGGGAGTAGTATCTTTTCCACACATGAGAAGCCTACACGGAAAAGCCTAATTTAGTTAAAGACACTGACTTGACTTAGTTGTTTTCAAGCTCATTGGCTTTTCTGAAAACCATGACCATAGTGTGTTGCCAGCCACCACTTTAACATTTCAAAATTCATCTGTTCTTTACTTTTGTAGTACTCACTTAATGAGAGCAGGAGCATTTAGTGATAGCAAATTAGTACCAAGATCTTAAGACATCAGTCTCTGGGAACACATGCAGCTGATAGTACTTGAGATAATAAAAGATATTTCTATAATGCAATAAGGTTCACCTAAAGCATCTGGATCTAAGTTCTAGGTCTTACTTTCCTTTTGTCCCTCAGCAGCCACTTTGCACTGAAAGAAATGTTCATACCCAGTTCTTGGAATGTATTAAAAGGAGGAAAGAGCGAGGACAGGTAATCATTTGCACACACACCTAAGACAAAGTTAGAAATCTGGTTTATTTGAATCTGTGAAACCAAAGTCCAATAAATAAAATGCTTAACATCGACACTGGACACTATGTAGGAAAAGTGGTAGGACTGGACTGTTCCCTTGGTGCCCCGAGCATGGATAAACCCTGAAATGACTTTCCAGCTCCCCACAGCCACACTGTTCTCTCCAATCTTTCACCATTCATGGCAAGCCTTCCCCAGACGCACTGCCAAATTCCTCCATGCTGGAGCTTCACCAATACCAGCAGAACCATCCCAAACATGACAGGGCTCACAGCATCAAGGCTTTAAGAGTGAGAAAGAGAGCCTAGATTTCAGAACTTCTACAGAGATCTCTCTTCCTCACTCAAAGCCCTTCTAACAGATTTCATGAACTGTGTTATGCTCAAATATGGTGGGTTTTAAAAATAATTTTTAATGAGCTATTAGGCTGTAAGAACACACTGTTTCTTAAACACCATCACTCTTTGGGGGTGGGGCGTGCAGATGATCCCATAAATGGGGTTTATGTGTGCTTAACACTGCTAGTAAAACACCAGGTTTTTCCAAATTGCAGATTCTCTCTATTCGAGAAACTGTATGTCACATACACATTAAAATTCTCTGAAGCAATCAATATGAAAATACTAAGATTTTATCCAAAATATAATTCCAAACAGCTTATAGAACCTCAGGCAGAAAGTCAACAAATTCTGCTAGAAATGTCATGCCCTTACAGATACAGCACCAAAAACAATCTGTATCTGCTTTAAAAACTACTGAACAGGGCAAAAGTATGGTTACTACTTTAAAAAAAAAAAATCGGAATAAGCTTGGGCATCTCACCCTTTCCTTGTGGCACAACTGAAGTCTTCTATTTCTTCTGAGAAAGAAGGAGGGGGAGAGGGGGTTAAAGAGGAGGAAGAAAAAATAATGCATCTTACAGCTTATTTATTATGTAACTGGCTGCAAATTAATAGTGGAGGCACTCTCTGACAAGCCAGATGAAAACAAGCATATCCTGAAAGAAAGGACAGTACTCAAAACAAGGCCTCAACATCTGTGCTTGAAGTCAAGTGAATCTTCCTAACAGCTATTCTGTAACCTGTAATAGGGGTGTTAATTCATATTGAAGATAAGTCTATTTGCGTTTTATACTATTTTAATGCTCTCCATAGGACAGTAAAACCAAATCACTACATGAATATCATCTGTTCAGATACTCAAGAGTTGAAAGTCTTGATGCTACCCAGCAATCCATCTCGGTTTGTACAGTTTCTGACCCAAGGGACTTCAATTTGCTGGGGAGGAGGCACTGCTCAGCTACTACCTCATAAAACAGCAATTTAAAACGGAAATCAGATTTTTCACCAAACTTTGGCGATATCTGGATAGGGCCTCTACAGGTAAGTGACGTGCACAGAAGTCATATACTCCACCTATCAAAGCAATGTGACGCTCTCCAAAGCAGTTATGCTTCTGGAAAAAGAAAATAAACCAAATGCTGCTAGCAAGCTTTGAACAACAGGCATTTAAACAGCCAGGGTTCAACACCAACAAGAAGAGTAAACACTTCTGGTTAGCAAGATCTATTTAACAGATAATAACACAACCACTTCAAGTCAGTTCATTATGACATTTCATGAGGCACCCCCCCGAGCCCCTCAATCCTACCAAGTTAATACTCTGCAGAAACTACAAGTCACCAGTCTTAACTGGCACAGGTACTTTGAGAAAATAACAATTGCCATATATTTCACTGCTACCAGCGCACTGGGAATTTGAAAGGGCAATGGCTGTAAAGGCCACAATCACTTCTTCAGTAGATAAAACAAAAATAGATTAAAAAAATTAGGAGGACTTAAAAAGACAAATAATCAAGTAGATGTTTTTCACATAGGTATCTCAGTATTTTAACCAACATTACACATTTTATTATTTAGAAAAGATAATGACATTGCATAAAAATAAAACAAAACTTGTTTTTAACAGGATGAGTGTTTTACATGGTGGTATAAAAAGGGTAATGGGAGCCTGAAGGAGAAGAAAGGGAAACGGAAGCGGACCAAAAAAAAAAAAAAACCAACAAAAAAATCCACAACACGACTCCAGGAAAAGTAAAAAGCTAAAACAAATTCCAGATGTGTAAGTCTGAAGGTTTTAGCTTTTTAAAATACACAACGTGTGCCTTTCACAATAACAGTCACAACAGAATGATACTTTTTCTACTACTGCACCCTTCAACAGGCCAGTCTGCATAACATAATAAACTGCTAAATCATTAAGTATGCAATTATGGATTGCTTTCAGCTGTTATAAAAAGCTTGTTTACATCTCTAAGGTGTCATCTTTTATACTCAAACTGTGCTTGACCTTTTTTAGTTCAGACATACTGAAACCCAGCAGCACAGATGGTCTCTGACTTTTTATCGCCTTTAAGCACATATTCCTCCTTTTCCCAAAGAATGATGCAACATCGATCTTCCACGCATATAGCAGCAAGGAGAGTAACTCCACCTCTTTTTTAGAAGGATATGGCCTCTTGTGAAAGTAGTCTGACAAAAACTGGGTTTGATCCTCGTATGAATTGTGATCATACTGATTAGGATCTATCGCTAGAAAGCGAAGATCTTCACCACAAGTCACCTTCCTCATCTCGGTCCTAAGCTTCTGCCGTTTGAAAGGCACTACCCCTGAATTCATCTCTGTCTCTGGAGATAGAGCTATGCCAGTAGTTATGCTCAGAGGCTGCTGTTCCTTATTCCTTTGGTCTTCTGCAACAAAGCAGGAATCCGACTGCTTTCTTTTCAGTATCACAGGATCGTGCTTTTCACCATTCACAAAGAGTAGCTCTTTCCTCTCGGTACGCTCAAGCTCCATCTTCAGGCTTGAGTTAGTATCTTTGGGAGCACTTCTACAACGGAGCAAATGCACAGCAATAGCTGTTAGAGTCATATTTCCAGTGTACACACCACAACAGTGGATGCACTTGAAAGCAGGGGACTTTAAAATCGTATGTACAGTTGGCATTATATGATGCCTCTCCTTCAAATGCTTTTCATAGGTTTCTTTACCGGCAAAGGACCCAAGGCAAAAGGGACAGGTAAACACTTTCCTTGTGCATCTCCTGTTTGCTTCTCCTATCTGAGGTTTCACTTTGATGTAAACAGGGACAAGAATCCTCGAATTGATTCCAACAAGTACTGCCAAATGAACTTCTTTTTCGCCCATGTCTTCCTTTGGTAACACTGTATTGAAATCGAAGTGCGGAAACACAAGGCTGCCCTGAGCGTCGTTACCTAGCTGAAACCCTCTGTTGCTATAGTGTGCATGTAACTGCTTTCTCCCATTGTGTGCAGTTTTATTGTGCATCAACAGGCTTTGTAAGTCATAGAAAGTACCTGTGCAAAACAAGCAAGATAAGCCATGCATGAAGAGATGTTTCATGAGCTCCTCCTCACAGAGAAAACATTTACAAGCATAACACCGGATCGCCTTCTCCGTCATCCTCAGAAAGGGTGCGCAAGCTGCGAGCTTGTCAGCCTCCGGAATTTCCACTTTTACTTCATGTGGTTTGTGAGCCACCTCCATGTGCACTTCATAGACATTCGATGGGAAAAGCTCGTTGCAAACAGGGCAAGTCTTCCACTGCTTGGCCTGCCTGACAGCCTGGCTTGTTTCAGGGCCAGGTGGGGCAGCCTGTAATGCTATATTCTGAGATGCCAGAACCACAGGAGAAGAGGGAGCACAGGTCAGTGGCTGTGTCAGCTGAGTCACTGACCCAGACTGCATGAGCTGAATGGGCACCTGTGGGGGCGTGACAGTTGCCACTCCACCACCAGGAGGTACAGGCAAAGTAACTGAAACTGGGGCCAGCGTGTATGTAGGTATCCCATTAACCTGCTTACCAGTGGGAATCAACTGCCTCAGTATAGAACCTGCAGTCAAAAATGTTGGGCTTTGAGAAACTGGAGGCTGAACTGGCTGATTCACTGGGATAACTGCTGGGGCAACAGGCTGATTAAGCTGGAAGAACCCAGGTCTGACAGGCTGTCTGACAGGAACCACCCCAGAGGCAACAGGCTGATTAAGCTGGAGAACACCAGATGCAACTGTCTGCGTCACTGGAAGGACCTTGGAATTAATGGGTCTATTCGTGTTCCCAAGCGACTGGTTGATAGAGAGAACTCCTGGTGAAACTGGTTGATTCACAGGAAGGACTCCTGGTGCAACTGGTCGATTCACAGGGCTGACAGGCTGAGGAACAGACAGCGCTCCAGCTGGAACTGGACCATTTATAGTACCGATGGACTGATTAACAGGAAAGAGCCCAGGCCTGACAGGCTGATTAAGAGGAATAACTGCAGAGGCCACAGGTCTATTTATGGTCCCAACAGAATGATTAAGAGGGAGCCCATGAGAAACAATGATAGGCTGGGGAGGTGGCAGCTGAATGCCAACATTGCTCTGACCTACAGGAGGATTGCCAGGTACCAGAGTGACGTGCGACGGCGTAACAACTGTAGCAGAAGTTGTATGCGGAAGGCTACCAGAGGCACTTGGAATGGTCAGCGGTCCGACTGTGTTCTGAACTGCTTTTGGCTGCACCGTGCCCTGGGTTTGATTGTTCTGTGGAAATGCAAGCTGGATGCAAGCAGGAGGTGTGATGGAACTTGCTGGGACAACAGCAGGCCCTGCAGATGGAGCAGTCGCTGCCACACCTTGGGCAGGCTTCATAGCAACACACATCTGTTTCACAAGTCCAGGCTTCTTAATATGTTCCGAAATCAGGGACCGAAGTTTGTTCTCCAGGTCTCTGTGTGTATCAGCTGTCAAGACATGATACATTAAACAATCTGGGCTGTTTGCAGAAGCATCACATTTTTTACAGTAGTACTCAACAGAATTTTCTGTACTTTCATCAGGTTTCTCACCAAAATATATACTTATTAAGTTTTTAAAATGGTTTATCAGCACGTGTTTCTTCATATTGTAAAACAATGTGTCTGTAAAGTGACATTTTAGACACGTGAAGTTTATGATGTCACTTCTGAATTGTTTCATGCCATCCAAAATGCTGACTGTATAGTTCTGTGTTCTTTTATTAGGTGAATGAAACATTTGGATATGTTTTCTCACGACTTTCGAATGAGAAGAAAATGCACACTTTGGGCAAGGAACCACCATCTCCTGGTCCATTTCATCCTCATGGTAACGATGTAAGTGATTCTTGTATGTAGTGAGTAATTTTGAGGAGAACTTGCATAAGCTACAGCAGTAGGGCTTTGTCCTGTATCTCTGCAAACAGAAGAGAAATATCTGCTTAGAAACTGGCAGTTCCTAAATCGCTGTTACCTGTCTAAAAATAAGTCTGCACTATCACCTGTCAAAAAATACATTCAGTGGACATATGGCATGCATCTCCTATTTCTTCTGGTTTTGAAAAGCAGATTTAAAGATGACATAAAGGGGGAAACATTTCTGCCCTTTTTCCATTGTTAAAATTTATTGAGAAGCTTTAAGCAAATTCATTCCCATTCCACTTCACAAGAAGTAATACTGAAGCCCATCTTTAAGGATGGCAATCAGAGAACAAGTTAAGAATTTGCATGCCACTGTACATGGGAGGTACAATGTAGCAATTAGGAATAGCAACCCTTTTAATATGATACTTTTAAAGCTTTATTTAGTTCAGGGCCAGCTCTTAGCTACTGGAGAAAGAGCAAGAAGAGAAAACAGGCAGGGAATTTTTTTCTGTATTTCAATAGCTGAAAACTCTGAAATTTCTTTGCTGCAAACTCTCCAGAAGTATCTTCCCAACAATGCCACAAATGACTAATTATTTAAGAACATTCTTTTGGAGCCAAAATAATAATAGGAAAGAATAAAACACACTTTTAACATAAAGCAGCAATGACCTCTTTGTGCTGTCTCATACATACTGGACAACCCATCACAGCAATTTCTTTAAGGAATTTCCTCTAGTACACTTAGTATAGAGCATACAGATTCTTCTCAGGAAAGTATTTTAATTGTATAACAATATACTTATTTTCCACTAAGCAGTAGTTTGCTTCCTTGGTTATAAGTCCCGCGATACAATAGTTTTTGTATGTATATGAACATCACTTCCCCTTTCAATCATTTTTTCTGATCAGCTTCCTAGGAAGTTAACTCTGGCTCCTGCCAAAAACTACAGTATCAGTCACAGCAACATGCAGGTGATGAAGCTGCACTCTCAAACATCTAGTGGAATGTGTCTATTCCCTCAGATGTGTTTTTCACCTTACTGACTTCTGCCTATTATGAAACACCATCCAAAGGTCACAAGCTCTTCCACCACTACAGCATCCAGCCTAGCTAGATCACCCACACATGTCCCTGATGCAGCAATGAAGTATGTACAGTTAATTTTCTGCCATTTCATACACCCATGGAGGTTACACAGAGTCATCCACAGATGTCTACCAATGGTATCCCAGCTGTATGGGAAATTTGACAAAAAGAGTTATAAGCCACTTAGGAAAAACAAAGCATCTCGGAGATTGACCAACACAACCTCAAACTATGTAAGTGGAATCCAAAAAATGGCTTATTAGAGGCATTTAGGAAAACTTGACTAGTCTTACTCCAAAGAACAGATCCCAAAATCTAGTAACACCTTGTGCTGTATAGTCTCACATTGCCCACAACCTAGGGACAAGCAGAAAGACAGGATATCCTCCAAAAGCCAGCGTTCTTCCAGAATTGTTAATGTCTCCCTAAACATAGCACCAATGGTGGAAACTACATCTTCATTTAAACAGACATCTTTTCAAGCCTACTGAGTTTCCAATGTAGCTCAAACAACTTATTTTTGCCCTATGGCACCAACTTGGGAACAGAACATCCTGAAGGACCAACTTCTTTACTTCCAAATCTAGGCAGCATGATATGTGAATTAAATATATATATATCAAGGAACCATGATTGTCTAAACAAAATGGACAGGAAACAAGTGTAGTATCCAAAAGACATAGCTTGGAAAATCTATTCCACAGCAACAAATTACCAGCTCTACAGTGTAGTTCACCAGATCAGATTCCAATCTTGAGTTTTTGGACAGATACAACTGGTCATGCTGACTAGCTGAGTCAGGACATTTATTTCTCCATTCTGGTAAAAGATCAGGTGTCACTGCCTACGTGATGGGGCCCTGCTCTCCTGGAGATGCTGAACACCTCCTGCCCATGGAAAGTAGTGAATTAATTCCTTGTTTTGCTTTGCTTATGTGTGCAGCTTTTGATTTTTCTATTAAACTGCCTTTATCTCAACCCATGAGGTTTTTCTAGCTTTTACCCTTCCGATTCACTTTGCCATCCCACTGGTGGGGGAGTGACCAAAGCGGCTGCGTGGTTCTTGGTGGTTGGCTGGGGTTAAACCATGACACATGCATAAAAAAAAGAAATAAAAAAGGAGGGGAAAAGAGAAACCATCATACCAATTAACAGGATTTATTCCATCCACCTAAACTAATGGTAGTCTCTACTGAAGGTAACTGTGAGCCTTAACTGAAAAGGCACCAAGAGGCAAGACACAAACTCAAAGTCAAAGTCACATCTGACTGTTTCACACACAAAGTCCTGTGAACAGATGAATCTCCAGTCTTAAATGTGTTCAGAAAGGGAGAACTAGAAGACAAAGTAGACAAGGGTCCTGAAAGGCACTTTCTACTTAATAACAGCTTGACAAAGACTAAGTGGTTTTGTTTGGTCAGCCTGTATGCTGGGGGCTTTGTTAGAAAAATGCAACTATTCCACTTCAAAGCCTTAGTTTGTTTTAAAGATGGTAAAGGCAAACAAACAAAACCTCCTGACAATCCACCATTACCTTTTGATGCAAGATGAAAAGAGCAGACCCACCAGTTCACATGCTATTGACAAGTCTTCCTTATGGAAGAAGGAGCCCTAAGATTCTTCAGCAACACTGAGAAAAGATTCCCTTTTCTTCTGGACATCCTCCTCTGCTCTACATAGCAACTTAGAAACCTGCTACAATATATAACTGTAGAAACCCTTTGGTTTGTTCATCTCAATCCTGCCTTTCTTGCAGTCTAGCTATAAAGACCTAAGAGTTGTTTCACATACACAATCTTACTGGACTAAATTTTCCACAGCAACCCTATCCCAAGTTACTAATGCTAATTTCTGCTTAACCCACACACATCTATACGATCACATATTCACCTTTCTAGTGAAACAAAAGCTAAATTGTATACAAGACCAAGTTAAGACTAAACATCAGATTAGGCTGAAAAGGCATAACATTAGTGTGACATCTTAAATACTGATGTTCAAGGCTGTATCCTTAAAGATGGCAAACAGCATGCGTAGTCCTCAAAACCAGCTGCAGGGAAGAACACAGAGGAAATGCAACATTATTCCCTGACTAACAGCACTTAGAAAACAATTTCTAAAGCTACTTTATTTACCATTTAAAAAGCTGTATTCCAGATTTTCCAGGACTTCCGAAAATTGCAAAATTCAGCTACTCCACAAACATCTACCCAGAATTTCTAACACAGATATACATACCTTTCTTTTGCCCACAGGCTCCCAAGGAGAGACATCACTCCATGAAGTGTTACAAAAGTGAATTTCACCTGGATCAAAACTTTTAAGACTCTAAAAAAAAAGAAAAGAAATAATCTGCTTCTGCAGTCTGCTCTAAATATTAAGTCTCAATAGCAAAGACAGAAAAATAAAAAAAGGTAAACACACACAAAGAAAGGATGAGCCCGTACAGTATACAAATACAGGTCTCAAAACTCAGTTCAAACAAATTACTCCTTTGTCTCCTCTTTGATTTATTTTACCTCAAATACTTGATCATATGACTGCCTGGTAATAGAGAAGGAATTCTGGACAATTCATAGTTACTGATAATAATAATTTAGGGAGTGAAAATACTTACACTTCAATTCCATTACTTCCAGCCAAGTTCACAGTGAACCTTTACCTTCCTCCTCCTAAATCTGTAATATTCACTGCTCACTTTCATTTATGAATTTACCATTATGGTTTACTTTGCAACAGGTTTTAGTACTAAATCTTCATAACATTGCTATACTTTTAACTTGGAAAAACAAAAGACATTCACCAAAGCTTATTTCCAAGAGCTGCAGTATTTTTCCACAAGCTGTAAAAGTAACAATATTATCATGTCTGAAACAACTGTGTCAGGGTAAGAAACTTTCCTTATAGCATTCTTCTAATCAATCCCATCAGAGCAGTTTATGCTCCTCAAGCCAAATCCAGCTACTATCCTAGAACTCCCAAGTTTGTCTCCAGTTTCCTGAGGCCCATATATATCCAAACACAAATTTAATGAATGAAAAGAAAAAACCAAACTATTCCTGTTTGCTAGGCATTTCTGAAGACCCTAGGCTAGCTACAACAGCACACCAGAGTGCCTTAGATGAAACACAGGTGACAAATCCAGGCTTTACCCACAGAAATCTTGCATCACTTCTCCCCTCACATTCTCCTTCCCTTTCAAAACCCCTCTGCACTCAAAATTCTGGAGATACCTAGAGAAGGCAAGATGTTTTCACCTCTGCACCAAACCCCACTGGAACAGCAGAAGCAGATAATAACTACTGAATCCTTTATAAGATCAGGAATCCTTACAAATGGGGGGGAGGATTCATAAATCTAACAGTTAGTGGTAAAAAATATTGCAATTTTATGCAAAATTTAGCAGCAACACAGGATACACTGAGCAACAAAGAGAAGCAAACCCTTTAGCAATCAAACAAATACAAAATCCTACTTCATGCAGGCTCTGTCTACACTAGGTTCCTGTTCACACCACACAAATATGAGCATTCCTGTGTGTTTAACAGATTATAGTAAGCCAGAACATCATGCCAGTGATAATTTGTTTTAAATCACATTTTTCAAGTATTCAGAAAAATGTAGCTGAGTTTGCAGTAAGCTCTCTTTTTCAACCATCCCGTTTGCCCAAAGAGAACCCAGAAAAGCTGAGGGTAACAATAAGCAAATCCCCTTCAATCTGATCAATACCTCAACACTGAATGAGTCGTCTATTTGCCCTTCAGCCAAGCCTTCTTAAAATACCAAGATCAACTTACCTTAGAAAAAACCTGTTCTGCTTTTGGTTTGAGAGACAGGCTCCTAGACTTAAGCACCAGATTCCCACAAGCCAACCACGTATGATTACATACCTAGAAAATTTTGCTGAAACAGCTATTTTCTACAGATAAATAGCTACTCATAAAGATAACCAGTCAGTGGTGCAAATGGCTATTGTGAGCCCTTGCTTTAAGCAGAGATCCACTAATTTGTTATACGCCTCCCACATTTCTCACTTTCAGGAGGGGAGGAAAACAGGAGGGAAAGGTAACAAGAGGGGAACAAAAGCCCCTGAGAAGCCTAACAAATCCTGATGCATAATGAGCATTCTCAATCTTAAGAACTGATCTCCCCTCGGTATTAAAACCATCACTGTTTTCTGGAACAAAAAGATAAAATGCTCAGAGTTTAAATGAAGACTTAGTAACACAGAGTATGTTAGAGCAGCTAAACCAGCCTCTAGCATTACAGTGTACTTACACATACTAGTTGGAGAATCAAACTATTAATCTAGCACAAAAGGCTCATGGTTTCTTCCTAGCAGAGATCAATTAGCCTAAAAACACTAACCCATTTAGTCTCTAAGCTACAAAGAGATACTAGTCATATGTGAAATTCCTTCACCTTCCTCACAAACTACTGTCCACTGTCAAGCCTTACTAGAATAGTGTAAGACCAATTTTAAGACCAGATGGCAGGTCACATTTGTATCATATCCTTTCTTAAATTGTTCAGCCTTCTCACAGGAAGTCCAGAAATCAATCTCAGTATTTGAGAGAAAAAAAAAAAAAAGAAGCTACTTTTCACTAGATAATCTTTAAGGTCCCTTCAGACTCAGGTCATTCTATTAAAACATGACACACCTTATGCTACCAAAAAGAAATACCATCCTCATATGAGCCAAGTACAAACCAAGTTCTAAAAACCACTCTTCCTGCTGCTAAAATTATACCAAAACCAGCCCCAGATTACCTGGAAAAAAGGAAACTCAAATTATGAACTTGTGTGAGGGAGAATTACTTGCAAAAAGCTAATAAGGTATTTTTTGGCCACCATCTCATAGAGCCTTTTCCTCACAGGAAATGTTTGCTCGGTTTACCACCAACAACAACATTTATTAAAAATGAAGCAAAAGAAACCCCCCAAAAAAACCCCAACCAATGAAATAACACCCACCTTATTCCTCATTCACCACTAAACCCCATAATGCAATCAAAGAGTTAGACTGCAAGCAATTTCCTAACAAAAACCTGGCATCATCAAAACATTTCTATTTCAAAGGCTCAAGACAGACTCAGCATCTGAGTTAGAGGTTTAATTACAAAACAATATATGACACAAAGCCAGTAAGAAAATAGACATTACTAGACATTTGCCCCTGAGCTATTATGACATTTATTTAGATACAGAAAACATTATTCAACTGCAATAACCAAGAGTGTTCCAAAATTAGTTATGCATGTAGATCTTTAAGCATTTTCTCCCAGTCGTTTACTTACAGTTTCAGAAACAAATGACACAACAGCTCTCCTACAAAGTGTTAAATCTACTTTAGTACCAGCATACAGAAGAAATCTGAGCTCTTGACTATGGTCAGTGTGAAGTCATGAACATAGTGAACAGCCAAAAATGCTCGTGCGCGACTGCACTGAAATGCACTACTGTATAGCCACTGAGCTGCACTACTGTGTTTGCAATTGTCTGGTACTCGGGCTGCCAATCTGACGGTGTACTTTCCTCCTGACTGCTGCAAAGAATTCTCTCCTGGAAGTGACAGCAATGGTACATGGCTAATCTTAACCACTCCAATACACTTGCATGTACTTTTTAAGATGCAGAACCAAACTACAGCTCAATAAGACAATTTTTGTACTTTTCCCTGGACATGAAGTGTCAAGGCCTGCAACAAGACTACTGGGTCTAACTGCCTCTTCAGAAATGCTGACAGTTTGTGCATTCCTTCAGAGGTTTGGCCTTGGTTTGTGATCGGATTCCTCTGAGTAGACTCAAGCCCTCATCTGCTTGTGATTCTAAAAGAATAGCAAAAAAGCTGCGATGCAGTACACAAGTAACAGTTTGTTAGTCTGTGATGTTTTTCCTAAAGCTGTACTGTTTCCTTTTGTTGAAAGATTAGTAGCAAAGACTATGCAGCAGCCACCTATGACACATCTTGTTTCTTTGAACGTTACATACTAACACACCAGATTCCTCCCCTGGCACGCCAGCAGTCAGTATTGAGTACTCCTTCAAGTGAGGACCCTTCCATAAAGATCTATGGCAGAGGAGCATCATATATACAGTAAAAAGCAAGATACTTTTTTCAAGGGTTTACGTTACTTCAAATGCTTTACCTTCAACAATTCCCTGCAGCTGTCAAGGCCAAGATCCACAAGAATGTCCTTCACCTTTTTCCGAGCCTTCCTGATGTTATCAAGATTTTGAACAGGAATTTGAAACATTTTGCACTTTTCCTGGTGGGGGGAAAAAAACCACAAAAACCAACAAACACAAGAAAGTGATGTAATACTTGAACACAGGCATTTGCATTTAATGGTATTAAAACATACACTAAAATCTGAGAAATCATAGAACAGAATTATCTAGGTTGGAAAAGACCTCCAACATCATGAAGTCCAACTGTTAATCCAACACTGCCAAGTCCACCCCTAAATTATGTCCCTAATCACCACACCTCTGGGTCTTCTACATTCTCCAGGTATGGTGACCCTACCACTTCCCTGGGCAGCCTGTTCCAGTACTTGACAATGCTTTCTGTAAAGAGTATTTTCCCCCAATATCCAATCTAATTCAAACCTCCTCTGGTACCACTTGAGGCTGTTTTCTGTCATCCTGCTGCTAGCTACCTGGGAGAAAAGACCAACTCCAACCTGGCTACAACCGGTCCTTTCAGGTAGTTGTAGAGAGCAATAAAGTCACGCCTGAGCCTTCTTTCCTGCAGGCTCAACACCCCTCAGCTTCCTCTGCTGCTTATCAGTCTTGTGCTCCAGACACTCCACCAGCTCCCTTGGTCCTTCTCTGGACTTGCTCCAGCACCTCAATGTCCGTCTTGTAGTAAGGGGCCCAAAACTGAACACAGCACCCAAAGAGTGACCTCACCAGTGGCCAGTACAAGAGGACAACCACCTTGGTCCTGCTGGCCACACTACTGCTGATACAAGCTACAGTGCTCCTTCTTAAATATGAAACCCTAAAATTCTTAAGTCAAAGAATTGTTCTCATTAATAGCAGATCACTTGATGGCTCTTAAAAGAAACAGAATTTTATTTTTGGGGAGAAAAAGTTTTTTACATTTCTTCTATCTACACAAAGTCCCAAGTTCTTCTTTCAGATCTTCTTGCATTTATGAGGCAGAAATACTGTTTCCATGGGGTTTTTTGGTAAAAGAACAAGAACACCAGAAGTTTATTAAGTTCTGTTCAGAAAATTACTATAAATGAGATCATTCAAAAAGGAGAAATTCAACACCTTTCACCTTGAGTGTTAACATCAAGATGAGAAGGCTCTTTGATAATTCAGTTTGCTGTCATGTATGTACATGCTTAAAATATGATTCCTAGTAAAAACCAGATTTCCTGCAGGAGTTTCTGCTGTTGTAAACATATCTGGACCTTGGCATAGAACAAGCTGGTACAATATTAATGCAGAATTCAAATGTGGCACTGATAGCTAAAAATGCACAATGTTTTTAATACCCATATGCTTTTAGGTCTCCTCCTCTGAACCAGCATATGCAACTGTCACCTTTGCCTGATCCAGCATTTGGATTTATACCCTACCTCACTCCCTCCAGCAAGCCGTGATAGTTTGAGTCCAACAGAGAGGAGGATGCCTATAGCAAGAGAGATTATCCACTGTGGGTCATCTCTCTGAAGGGCTGTTGCCTAGCACTGTTGGCCATCTGACCAGAACATGCCACCAGGGTTGGTCTAGCACTTCCCCAACAGCTAGGCTGTTATCACTCCCCCTGCAGCTGGGCTGCACCAGTTGCTTATCTCCAGCTCTCAATGCATGGCAAGGTATCCCCATGGGCTCAGCTTTAGAAGTATGTGCCTTTGTCACTTCCTTCCTAAATTACAGCAAAATGCAATTTAGACTGAGATTTAAGAAACTAAAACAGGCATAGAATGCAATAGAACTACCCTGCACTGAAAAAGATCATTGGGAGCTACCCAGGTATTTGGTTCTTAAAGTGCTGGCAGAGGATACAGGAAGTTTAAAACATCTTTGTCCTTACTGCTAAATAAGTCATCCATTCAGGACAAGTTTAAACCAGAATTAAAATAATAAAGAAAATCCTCAAACAGCACTTCAGCCTTGATGGTCTCAAATGTCTTGAAAAAATGTACACTTCATGAAAAAAAGCAAAATCACTGTCAACATGGAATCTTTGCCTTGAATGGCAAGATTTTCCTGTAAACAGTTGTAAAATTCCCTCTCACGTAAGACACCAACTACAAGCTAAGACTCTATAAAAAGAAAACAAACATTAAAAAATAACCCCCCCAAAAAAACAAAAACAAAAACCCCACCAAGCAATTTCTACTCCACCTCCCCTCCAATTTATGTACAAAACATACAACTGAGGCTGCTGTAAGTAAAATTCAAAAAACTTACATGCTATTCTTCTCTTCTTCTCCCCCAAAAGGAAAGGTGTGTAGAGAGAAATGGAGGGAGAACCCCATTTGACAGATGCCAGCCTTGTTTTCTAATGTTCCTTATCAGCAAGCAGTCCAGAAGACATTCTGATGCCACTGGGATGGGTGTAGAACAGGAACCTATATAGAATGGAAAAAATCAGAGCAACTGGTCTGACATTCTATCAAAATTCAAGGAGTAAAAGCAGGACATGACATAAACCCCTCTTTTTAAAGCGAAGTCCACCAGGAATTTGCATAGTCTCTGGTTAAAGCTTTATCCCTCTATGCTAGCAGGTTATGCACATCAAGCCCACAGTCCTCCGCAGGTAACAACAGAGCTGACTGGATGTCACCATGCTCAGAAGATGTCGTTCAACACGTTAGGCTCCACTGGAAACAGTTCCTCCATCTCAATCCTTTAACTGATACACTAATACTACTGAAGAAGGTGAAGTAAGCATTTCCTGAGGCACATCTACCTCACAAAAAAGATACATACTACACCACCTTTGTAGACCAATGTAACATCCACGTACCTCAACGGTTTCCTCAACGAGTAATCTTTCTGAAATGGGTTACTAATCCAGAAGAAAGAAGAAAAAGAATCACAAAAAAAAAAAAACAAAAAACAAAAAAAAAAAAAAAAAAAAACAAACTACTTATTTTCCAGTTTCCAAGTAGTTGTTCTTCAATCCAAAGATAACCATGTGCAAAGACATAAAAGCTTATTTAGCTGGTATTTAAACAACCTGCTTGGGAATAAGACTCTTAAGTTACTCATCCAACACTAGAATCATAGAATCACAGAATGATTTGGATTTGAAGCGACCTTACAGATCATCTAGTCCCAACCCTCTGTCATGGGCAGGGACACCTTCCACCAGTCCAGGTTGCTCAAAGCCCCATCCGGCCTGATCCTGAACACTTCCAGAGATGGGGCAGCCACAGCTCTGGACAACCTGTTCCAGTGCCTCACCACCCTCACAGTTAAGAATTCCTTCCTAATGTCTAATCTAAATCTACCCTCGTGGATTCCCCATTAGACCAGCAATTCTCCATCATAAAGGTCACAAAGTTTCAACCTTCTAAGCTTACTCCGTCAAGACCTCAGTTTAATTCCCTGATTATTATGCAGTTTATTATCTATGTTCTTTTACTACTAATTTGTTTCTCTTTTATTTTAGACACTCTTCAAGCCTCAGCTTGCACTTTGTTTCCATGCATAACTACATTTTTGTTGGTACACAACCCAATCCTAAACAGCAAATTCAACACAGAAGCTCTACAGCAAAATCAAACTGGAGTTACTCTAGCCCAAGAGTCTCGATCCTTTTACCATGTTGCCTACCTAAAAGACAAATTTATTCTTAACTGCTTTTAACTGTTCCTTCCAAATAACCCTGATAAACCCATAGAGTTTTCAGTCAGTTGCATTCCATAAACAGAACCATGGCAAGCAAATTAAAAGAATCATTTTAGCAGCTGATGTCTCAAATTCAGTTCTAAAAAGGCCATTCAACTCTTGTTCAGCCATTTTATCAATCTAGTCCTGTGTTTGCTGCTCATTTAGATAACACCTCCAATAATGATACAACAAACTGGAGTTTTCCACAACACTACAGGCTTTATCCACTTCTACAACATTTGTAACCATAGATTCTAACATCCAGCTACATCCAGCTTTACCACAAAGATCACAATGTAACTCTTCCCTTCCAGTTTCCAGGAAGAAGCAGCTAGAAAGAAACTCTGTTAGACAATCCACAGAGAAAAAGGTTACGATATAACCCCTTCTAGAAACCAGATAATCCACACAGAAGCCAGATCTCTGGATGTGTTCTGAGGAAGTTGGCCTTAACTACTCTGTTGCTTTGGGAATTCAAACATTCTTACTTTTTTATAAC
>NW_008671924.1:0-2249 GCF_000695815.1 Acanthisitta chloris | reverse complement strand
TATAAAAACCTTCAGGTTTTGGGACATTTGGGTGGGAATATTGTTAAAGGTCTGTTTACCAACTTCTATTTCAGAAGTTATCAGAACTGACAAGAAGCAATAAAGAATTATTTCCATTTTTGTGAACTCATTAGAAGTTGATAATTCAATATTAGTTGGAAATAAAAAAATAAAAAGTGCTTTATTCCTGAAAATAAAACAAGAGCATGTGACCTACTAAGAATCTAAAGGACAAGAACACTGGATGGCAAAGAGAGCAGCTGGGAGGACAGGCACTCTGAGAAACTGCCCAGAACACCCCAAGTTCAGCTTGGCCATGCCAAACTGTACTCTCATCAAGTGTGTTTTGCTTCTCGTAAGCTTACAAGTCCTCCAAGAAGTCACACCCGGATATCTGCTCAACCACGTATTACATGGTCAGTTCCAGTCCCTGGACTCTTATCTGTGCCTTCTGAGAGTGACCTAACTGGATTTACAAGTACGTCAGCACCAACAAAGCTCATTTAGCCTATAGAGGGAGAGGGAAGAAATGCTTATAGCTTCCTATCAACTCCTCTAGGTGTTTTAACAGCTTTGAAAGATTTGATGTCTGGAAAAAAAAAAGTGAATAGATTAGGATGGATGCTATTTTTGTTTATTAATTTGTTGTACATTAAAAAATATTCTAACAAAGATTGCTAAGAGCAGTTTTGGTCAACAAAATAATACCTCTGCCTCCTTAAATTCCAATTTCCATCCAAGTGCAACTTGATAGAAATCTTGGGTAAAAAACAATTAACTTTTCTTTTCGTGCAACTCAATCAGAAACTTTGGGGGTCTCGAATCATAGATCTCTTAGAGCCAGAATACTTTTGCTCTTTTCATGGCTATAAATCACATACCTGTTATAAAGGTCATCTAACCTAACACAAAGATGGCCATTGTTCAACAGTTGCTAACACAGACAAGAGCTCTAAGGTATACGGTTACATAGACAAAGATACCGCACAGCAACCTGCATCTTACCTAACAATTCAAATCAAAACAAACTTAGATCACTAACTTTAGCTGCTGTGATTTTAAAAACTATTGTGACGGTTCATTAACACACAATCAAGTCCCTGTTACCCAAGACTAGTTAGAAGAATGGACAGTACCATTCAGACTCATGGAGCTTTTCTAGAGCACCAACTCACAATGCTTTGACTCCCTTAGGAGTCCCTTCTGGGCATTAGCCAAACTTTAACCCAGTTCATTCTTGGTGACTTGAGTATCTGCATAGAGCCTACTCAAGTCTCCCAGGACTCATCAATCCCATGTGTGTGTGTGCAGAGAGCCACACACCAGGCCCAGACACTCTAGGAATACACAACTGTATCTGCACTGCACAAGTCAGCTTGTTATGACCCAAAGACTTGGCATTTTACAAATGTACTGAAGAGTCCACAGCACAGATAATCCAAAGCTTAACTAATCAGCAAGGGGGCAGAACTGAAGAAAACCCAAGGCTGTGCAACAGGCTTCAGCAAAAAGACTGAAGTGTTCAAACACAAGCTCTACCAGTGCTCACCAAGACTTAACCCAAACCAAGGTGTTCCCAGTGGTAAATCATAAGGCATTATAGAACTCTGCATACTCTTGTGTCTGAAGATTTGCTATAATTTGGGGAGGGTTGTTTTTGTACAAAACTTCCATGAAACAAACTTGAGGAATTACAGGCCTTATTACAGCTTATAATACAGCATTATTGCCCCTTTAGAGCAATAAATCCCCTCTTCTTGATCAAAATTCAACAGAGCGTTTACTAAAAACAGCATTAAAATTTCTAGAATATAGATAAGTCTTCGTAAGTATTTCAAGTATAAATTTTAGGGGATTGAACATGTATTTTTGAAGACAGAAAGCCATTCAGGGAAACAACCAATCCCTCCCCAATAATTTACCTGTCACAACTTTACCAGCCCAGAGCTGGCTGTCCCTAACTCCGGCAGTACAGAGCCCTGAGCCGCTGCAGGGAGAACCAAACACGTGCCTTTCGCTCCCTCTGCACACCGGGACAAACGGGACAGCCCAGCACTCGCTCTGGGACACGGGGCGAGCGCATCCCCGTGGTACTCACGGGGGACACAAAGCGCCGCGCGGGTTGTTTGTTTCACTGCTCCTAAGCATTCCTCTTCTTTAAATGTATATACCACCAGGATATTTAACGGGATTTCGCACTCCACGACCCCTGCGAGCGCGGATCCCCTGCCACCGAACCGCTTCGGGTT
>NW_008671923.1:0-357 GCF_000695815.1 Acanthisitta chloris | reverse complement strand
AAGGTCTGTGGGAGTTGCAGAATCCCAGCTGAGCTGCCTCTTGTGTTGACCATCCAGGTGGGCTTTGCTAAATTCGGTTCCCAGTTTTTGAAAGTCCCCCCACCAAGTGCTTTTAAGGTTGTTTTAAGTAGTCCATTGCAGTGTTCCTCTTTCCTGGCAGCTGGTGCATGACAGAGGATATGATATTGATAAGGAGAAGTAAGTCCTAAGGGGCCAGTAAGTGCCAGCTGAGTGAACAAAGGGAAGAGATAAATCAAGATAGGGGAAGTAGGCCCTAAAGAGCAATTAAGTGCCGGCTGAGGGGTGGGATGGTGAAAATGGTATCTGAGAAATAATTGTAATAATAATGACCACCCA
>NW_008671922.1:36607-37197 GCF_000695815.1 Acanthisitta chloris | reverse complement strand
TGCATTGTAACTTAGACCTGATGCCAAAGACCTTCATCTGATGCCAAGGACCTTCACCTCACCCTGCTGCAATGCAACTTAGACATACCTGCTCAGGTTATGCTGTAGACAGCAATGCTCTCACCTGACCACTCTCCATAGAATAAACTGTGCTCCCCTTCAGGTAGGAATATCACTGCTCCACTAAGAGATCATTTTGCCACTGCTATGTTCATAATGTGACTTTCAAAGACACAATTATGCATCTATTTGTCCATTCTATGCATGCCAGACAACATGAAAAAAAGCATCATCAAGAAAGTGTGATTAGCCTACTCAATTTTTTGCAATATATATCAACACAAACATAGACCTGACCTATTCATGGTAAGTTTTCTAGTATGGTGCCCAGTTAAGGTGAACAAGAACCTATTTAAGTGTTTGTAAATAAAGGAGAGTAGTGGAAAGAAGCCTGAGATAGGTAGCTATTATGTAGTTTATCCACAGCAATGTTTCAGTAAATAACTGGCCATAAGGTTGTGCAAAGACATGTTATTGTTTCTCCTTTTTGGCAGTGAGGTTACAGGGCTGCAAGGGGAAGAAGAGTAAGA
>NW_008671922.1:19227-36585 GCF_000695815.1 Acanthisitta chloris | reverse complement strand
TGCTGAACTGCAATAAATTTAGCAGAACTAACAAGTAAAGATCATGGCTGGAATATTTAACCTGCAGCCATAGGTACCATGTTTGCAGATGCAATTAGAAACATTACATGGCAGAGAAAAAAAGAGTCACCTAAATATATCTATTTTTTAAGTACTATGATATGGGTGCACTCTCTAAATACTTTTAAATACCAAGATAACAAAGTGATACAAATCTGAACAATGGAAGACATAGAAAAGGTGAATGTTACTTTAATATCTTCTCTGACCCTGTTGTAATAGTGATGATGTGGTAATTTAGTTCCCTGTTTAAGCACAATTGTTTGGACACTACTGGAACTCTTAGTCAAGCATATACCAAACCATGTGTTAATTAGTATATTCTCTTCTCTAGTGTACCAGCTAATTTGGGGTTTTTTTGCCTTTATTAGCACTTACAAAGGAGCTAGTGAAATACTTCTGTCTGCTGTGCAGAGAGATTCTCCCTGCTGTGGCTAATAGTTTGTGTTAAAATTTGTCTTCATCCAGAACTCAGGCATCAAGTTTAAGGAGGTCATCAAGCTTTCATTTATTCCCACTAGAGAGAAATCTCCTCATAGGACTTGAGTCCATCCACATTATTCTTAGCAGTAATATTATTAGTATTACCATTTCATTATTAATTTTATTTTATTTTATTTTTAATGAAATGAGACGCGTGAAACGAGACACTGTATATTTTTCCTGCTAGAAACATAACTAGCAGTACAAAATTTCTTGCTATGAAGTCTGCACAAAAATGTTTTCTGCAGCTTTGATTTCTGGATGAAGAAAGTACACAATAAGCAATGCACCCTCAAAATGTTTAAGATAAAATAAAACATAAATTGTTCACTAATGTGATAGAGATTTTTCTATTGACCCATATTACTTTCCTTTCAAAGATCATTACCCAATACAACAGTCTTTTTATCTAAAGCATTAGTAGTCATTTGTTTGCTAAATGGGTTTAGAGAGCTACTTAGACATCATTTAAATACCTTTTAAAACTCTATTAGAGATGGTTATTGCTAAAATCTAAATAGTATTATCTTAGTACTTCTGCCCTATGTTAAAAAATGGCAAATGCACAAATGTCTGGCAATGCTAATTAACCCTCTGGGTGTCAATATTCTAAGGCAAAAGTTTGACACCAACATGGTCCATTGATCACTGACATTATGCACTAGGAAATCTCCACTGAAATGGCCACATAAAAAGAGATAAGGAGAGGTAAGTGGAAGGGACCAGTCTGTGTTGTGCTGATGTTCACAGCCCCCAAAAGTATCAAGAAATCCCAGGAACTTTTAAAGTGGATGTTTTCCCTGTAAATTAATTCATTATTTCAACTACAGTCCTGTTCTCTGGAGAAGAGAAATAACTTACAGAATGATGCTGCAGATCTAAGCAATTCCTAGCTCTCTTTCTCTCACACTTCTCTCCATATATGTTTAATCATATGCATGCTATGGTACTGTGAGACAGAAACAATGTTTGGTTTTCAGGAAAAACCCATTTTTTTCACTTCTAATCAGACAGAAACAATGTTTGGTTTTCAGGAAATATCCTTTTTTTTCACTTCTAATCAGTAGTTCTTATAAAATAGGATCATAGAATTTAAGGGTTGGAATGGACCTTAGAGAGCATCTAGTCCCAACCCCTGCCCTGGGCAGGGACACCTCCCACCAGAGCAGGTTGCTCAAGGCTCATCCAACCTGGCTGTGAACACTGCCAGGGTTGGGGCAGCCACAGCCTCCCTGGGCAACCTGGGACAGGGTCTCACCACCAGAACAGGGAAAAACCGTTGTCCTATCACTGCAGTTCCTAACACAGAGTCCCTCTCTGGCTCCTTATAGGCCCTTCAGATATTGAAAAGTTGCTCTGAGGTCTCCACACAACCTTCTCTTCTCCAGGCTCAACAGCCCCAACTCCCTCAGCCTGTGCTCACAGGGAGATGCTCCAGTGCTCTTAGCAACTTTGTGTCCTCCTCTGCACTTGCTCCAACAGTTCCATGTCCTTCTTATGCTGAGGACATCAACATAAGAACATAGAACTGTTTGCTATCTGTATTATATCTGTTACGAAGTGTATATTCTGCATATGTCTGTATGTGCCTAGATACATACAGAGCATAATCTGAAACCAGAGACAGTTGAATCTGCTTACCAAGTCTAGTAAAGTCAGAGCATTTGTGCAATAGCATCTGATATTGTGTAAAAAAAGATGAAATTCCCCTCCATTCTACTCTATTTGCATGGTTTGTCATTAATCAAACTTTCAACAGACTTCCCCTTGTTTTTATAAGGAAATCCACAGATAAATGTCACCAAAGAAAAATACATTTTTACACAGAATCAGTCAGGTTGGAAAGGATCACAATGGGTCATCTGGTCCCACCTCCCTACTCCAGCAGGGCCAGCCTAGAGCTCATGGCTCAGGGCTGTGTCCAGAGGGGTCTGGAATATCTCCAGTGAGGAGAATCCACGACCTCTCTGGGCAATCTGTTCAGTGCTCAGGGACTGCACAGGAAAAAAGTTCTTCCTCCTGTTCAGGTGGAACTTCCTGGGCATCATTTTTTGTTGTTACCTCTTGTTTGATTGGCTTCCCCCACTGAGCAGAGTCTGATCCATCATCTAGATACTATCTCCCACTGAGCAGAGTCTGATCCATCATCCTGATACTATCCCATTCCTGAGGTCCCTCTGAGTTGTCTCTTCTGGAGGCTGAACAGCCCCAACTCCCTCAGCCTTTGCTCATCCCTGAGGTGCTCCAGTGCCTTCAGCATCTTCCTTGCCCTGCCCTGGACCTGCTGCAGGAGCTCCATGGGTCTCTGGCCCTGAGGAGCCAGAACTGGACACAGCACTCCAGGTGTGACCTCATGACATCTGTGTAGAGAGGCAGGATCACCTCATGCTACAGTTTAATCCAAATATAAAAGATAACATACATAATCTATAAAAGCCTAGCACATATGGTGACCTGAACCGTTTTGAAAACTAATGTCTTGCCATGAAGAGAATATTGCTGGCTGAATTAATCACTGGGAAATGCTCCTGCTCCATGCACCCTCTCTCACCCAGACAGTTACAACTGCAGCATGAAGCTCACTCTGGGTCCGTGTCAGTTCCAAAATCTCCTCACTCCTGCATGAAATATAAATCAGCTATTGAGCTGAGCAGACCTTTCGGACTCTATTCTGGTCATTTATAGTTACACTAGGCTGAATTATACCATGTGCCCTTTATGTGCCTCGTGGGATGATTTCTCTGCCAAGAATTCTACCTTTCAGACCAATAAAATGTATGGCAGTATAGCAGCCTGGCCTGAAAAGAAGGGTTTCATTATTTTTTTATTTTATGAAACAGTTTATCACGGCATACTGAGGTATTTATTCTTTTACCTAAGGATACACAGTCTACTTGAGTTAAAATGTTCATCTTGAGATGTTATGTATGCTAATATATAACAACGTGATTTCATATATTTTCCTAGCAATCAGAAGCTCAAGGTCAGCATGGGAGAGAGCACACACATCTCCTTGAAGGAAAATAGTCAAGATGTATATGTATATTGAAAAATGACTGAAATTGTTACAGAAAATGACTCAAACATAAATGTATGAAACACATTTCTCAGATAGAGACATTTGCAGCTCCCTGTAAAACTGGATAAAAATACTTGACCTAGGGGAAAAAAAGCAAAACAGTAGAAGTGAGACATTGTTCTTAGTTGGCTTCTTGCCTCAAGATTTTAAAGCAAACTTTTGTGTGAGGTTGTGATGTGAACATAAGCTAGGTGGATTGAATTAATTGACAGATAGATAGGACCTGTTTGACCAAGCAACACTGATGCTCTCTGAACTTAAAGTAAGAAATAAATGGAACTGAAATTTAAAACAGATCTAAGGAAAGCTGATGAGAAGATTCCCATTAAATTTTAGGAGATTAACTTTACCAAATGCCTATTAAGTACATTATCTTAAATATAAAATACTTCTATAATCCCCAAAAGTTAACCCCTAAGTTCAACAGAAGCTAAATGAGTCCATAGTAGACATCTGACACCTGGCAAAAGCTTATTAAAATTGAAAAAAAAAAGGATTGTAATAGAAAGAAAATAGATATATGGAGAAGTGTGAGAATTGTGCTAGATTTATCTGAATCTGTTAACCTTATAATACGAAAGGCACTAAACTCACACACTGTTGATTAAGTTATCAGGAGAGTTTGGTTCAGTTTCTTGCTGTTTGAGGGGTGTTGGGTTTTTATTTCTTAGAAGGATAAAATTAAATTGTTTAAAACAGCTTTTCATTAATTAAAGTTCTTGACAGTCTATCTCTTTCCTTCCCTCCTTCTCTTTGTCCTTCTGCCTTCACATAAACTTTGCCATTTCAGTTTAAGATTCGTTTACCTAAAGAGTAACTTTGGATTGAGTTTGCTTTCAGCATCTTACTGGGTCTTACTGGTTGAAATGGAGCTAACTTTCTCCATAGGGGGCTCCTCTGGGAGGAATATCTGTATATTGATAAGACCCCTTTATGCCTTCTCTGCTCCAGGCTGAACCTGTTCCAGCTCTCTCAGCCTTTCCTCATAACAGAGATGCTCCTGTCCCTCAGTCATCATCATTGCTGAGCTCCCTCTGGTGTGCCCATGTCTCTCACGTGCTGGGGAGCACAGGACTTGACACAGTGCTCCAGGTGTGGCCTCACCAGTCTGAGTTGGTCTTGTTGAGTTGTGTTATTGCTGATCAGTTCTTCCATAGACTCACAGCTTTCTGGCTTTCTCACTCTGCCCTCTCAAAAAAATAGGTTGGGGTGAAAAAGAATCTGAGACAAGACAAAACCAGGACAAAGGATCCAAATTGTCCAAAGGGATATTACATATCATATGGCATCATGTTCACTGATAAATAAATGGTCTGGGAGTGGGAATTGTGTTCCAAGGTAGGAGTTGCTATGAGCCTGATTGGGTATCAGTTTGTGTGCAGGAGGTGATGAGTGATAGTCTCTGCATCATTTGCTTCTTTTAATCTCTGCTTCACTTATTAAACTGTCTTTATCTCAACCCATGAGTTTCCTCACTTTTGCTCTTCTGATTCTCTCAGCTGTCCCACCAGGTATGGGGAGTGGGTGAATGACTGTGTAGGTGCTTAGCTGCTGGCCAAGCTTAGCTTACTACAAGTGCCTAAGGAAAGAATAGGAAGAAAAGACTCATATTTTCAAAGTAGATCATCTCAGTATCAGGCACTATGGAATCTGCTTTAGCATGATTTCTTTGTACAACCCATATGAAGCTGCTAATTTTAACATGCATGTAGTTTTGTATCTAATCTATGGGTGTGCAGAACAGGTTAAGATCTATTAAACTGGTCTCTTAAATACCTAAGGAAGTATCCTTGGTGTGTTATATTCTTTCAGTGAGTTCTTCAGCCTACACTGACAGGAGCCTTTTGTTCTACAATGTCATATCTAGAATAGCAACCAATAGTAATTTTTATTGCTATAATTAATTCTATCTTTGGAGGAAACAACTTCAAAATGAATGTTTTCCAGGCAAGGAGTTAAATTAATCATGCTTCCTGTCTTTCCTGTTTAAATTCAGCAAAATTACTCAAGTGGGACCCTTCAGAAAGGGGTACTAAAAGGCCTCTAATGTTTATTGCTCCCACTGAAATGGACTGAATTAAAGCATCCTAATGTTTATGGCTCCCTTTGAAATGAGCACAATTAACAGAGACAGCACACCTGATGAAATTATCATGCCTTGTTCACCCAGCCCAGACAGCACGTTACCTAATGCTAAAGTGACTCAGTTTGAACAGAGATTTCTCAGTGAAATTAATCCAAAAATTCTTTTACTTGCCTTTCCTATATCCAGACAATTTAACCATATTCCATACATATGTATGCTTTTCAGTTTCAGAATCTAACACTCACTTTGTTGTATTATTGTTCCTAATGAGAACGAATTAAAGCCCAGCAGAGACATGACCCAGAACCTTTCACTTCCTCTTAACAGTCAGTTTGACTTTCTGTAACACTGTGATCAACTGAATCCTAAGTGGGAGTTGACACTGGCTCAACTTTCTGCAAATGCAGGTAAAATGGAATGTGAACTGCCTGAAATTCAAAGCTGATGTAACCTGGTTCTGCACCATTACACATAATTGGTATCTTCAGCTTTGTATAGCTGCAATTTCATTGCTTTAATAGCATGGACTTTGATAAGAATCGTGTTGTGGACCTCATTTTTTTGTCATTTCAGGTAAGGGTTTTATTTCTCTTCTCTCTTCTGGTAACACAGCTAGATTCTTGCACAATGCAAAGTTCATTTCTGAGAGAAATCCTGTCATTGGTCCTTAATAGCAGGTTAATGGGCTGTGAAAACTCAAATTTTCATGACTGATTTTGTTACAAGAAGAATTGTTGCTTATATCTTTTTTGTGGACAGTCAGGATCTCTTCCTTTAAAATACCTTAATACTCAGCACGAGAGGAATTGTATCACAAATCATATTTAACAATGAGATTTCCTTTATTTTCTTCTGAGAGCAACAGCATTTTGGAAGAACTGCTGCCTCAGGTCGAATTTGCTATTCCTCTGTGAGTCAATAAAACTTTCTGCAATAGACTAGAGGATGTGCCTGATGTGAACTAACAGATACTAGATGAAAGGATTCACATACAACACATCATCTATAAGTTAATAGCATAACCCACTGTCATCTGCTGCATGATTTCCTTCATTATTTGACCTAGTTGCTCTATATTTGCCATTCTGGTCTGGACTTTTAATTCAGCATCTTTCATATGTATGATACAGATATGAGTAGTATATATACACATACCCATACACAGACACACACACACATGTATAGAATCATAGAATCATAGACTTATAGGGGTTGGAATGGACCTTAGAAATAATATAGTCCCACACCTCCCACCAGAGCAAGTTGCTCAAGGCTGGTCTTGAACATTGCCAGGGTTGGGACATCCACTACTTCCCTGGGCAACCTGTGCCAGTGTCTCACTACCCTCACAGGGAAAAATGTTTTTGTAGTATTTAAGCTAAACTTCTCCTCCTTCAGTCTGAACCTATTACCCCTTGTTCTATCACTGCAGTTCCTAACACAGAGTCCCTCTCTGGCTCCTTATAGGCCCTTCAGATATTGAAAATTTGCTCTGAGGTCTCCACACACCCTTCTCTTCTCCAGGCTCAACAGCCCCAACTCCCTCAGCCTGTAAATATAAAAGACATACAGTCTGTTGCCATTTCTTACAGTGTGATGCTGCATGCAGAGAACTTCTGTAACATCTTACTGAATCATAGAATGACTTCACCAAAAGAAATGATCTAGGAAATGTAACACAGCAGTTTAGGAAAAAAGCTCAGAAATAGTTGCACAGCTAATTGATATCTACATGTCAAATTATTAGCCTTGGGAAACAGATTGCTTACATTTTTTTCCTGAATCTTGACAAGGTAGCATCATTCTGTCTCTTCAGTGTTATTTTTTACTGATATAGTATCAAGGCAGTCTATTCAAATTAGAGTAATTTCTAAACATGAATATATGCATGTCAGCTTAGCTTTCCAAAACACCTTTTACTCAGACTAAATTTCAATTTTTTTGTTTTACATAATATTTTTGCACCAAAGGTAGCTGAAAGACTTCGAAGAAAACATGACAATATTTGAAAACAAACCAACAACTGCAGAAAGTTTTTTTTAAAAGATGTTTATCAAGTGCCACCCTCATCACACCCTGTGGCTGCCTGCACCAAAATAAGAGCTACTCACCAGCAGGACTAGGGAATTGATCATCCCCCTGTACTCAGCACTGGTGAGGTCCACACTTTCCAAAGGGAACGGAGCAAGTCCAGCCAAGGGCAGCAAGACTCAGAAAAGGTCTAGAAAACCTGTTGTGTGAGGAAGGGCTAAGGGAGTTGGGTTCATTTAGCCTTGAGAAGAGGCAGCTCAGGGGTGACCTCATGGATCTCTACAACTTCCTGAAAGAGAGTTGGAGAGAGGTGGGGGATGTGTGTCCTGCCAGGGCTGCAGGGAGAGGAGAGAGGGAATGGCCTTGAGCTGAGCCAGGGCAGAGTCAGATGAGACATTAGGAGAAATCTTTTCCCTGTTAGTGTGGTCAAGTGCAGGAATAGGTGCCCAGGGAGGTGGTGCAGTCACCATCCCTGGATGTGTTTAAGAGGCATCTGGATCTGACACTGGAGGATATGGTTTAGGGGTTCCAGCAGTGACAGGTTAATGGTTGGACTCAATTATCTTAGAGGTCACCTCCAACCTTGATGGTTCTATGATTCTATGAAAAACAAAGGTCATTATTTCAGGGAAATGATAAAAGTGTTCTTTAAAGAGAGAATCTCTTTTGAAGGTTGTTAGAATATTAAATACTACCAGTGCATCCCCAGAACCTGCTCAAAGCAAACAGTGATGCTGGGAAGTTAATGGTTGGACTCAATTATCTTAGAGGTCACCTCCAACCTTGATGGTTCTATGATTCTATGAAAAACAAAGGTCATTATTTCAGGGAAATGATAAAAGTGTTCTTTAAAGAGAGAATCTCTTTTGAAGGTTGTTAGAATATTAAATACTACCAGTGCATCCCCAGAACCTGCTCAAAGCAAACAGTGATGCTGGGAAGCACAAAGGCAAAGGCAAAGCTCTAGTCTTTCCCTACCTAGCTCACTCTTCTGTTCATACAGAGCATGTCCCTACCTACCTTACAGTGTCACTGTCAGTGGTTATGCTTTAGGGGACATAGCAATGCTATGTTAACACCAGTCAGAGACAATAAATTCGGAATGGTAAAATTAATTCAGGATCTTTTGCCCTGGTTTTCTAATTTTGAATCTTTAAGGTACATTCAGGTCTTCTGGCTCTTCAGCCTCAAGGTCAGAAAGATTTTGTAAGGGATTCTGACCTGAGCAGTTGTCTGCAGGAGGAAAGTTTTATGTCAAATGCCAAAAAAATTTGTGCAGCAAGGAGAATTGCCAGCTTATCTTTGAATCAGAAGTAGTTTTTCCTTTCATGTTATTTGTAAGCAAATTTCAAGCAGCTGTTTCTACTTTTCCTCATCAGACACTGTTTCTTGTAAAGGGATGAGATACGAATGGAAACTATTTGGCAAAATAATTAAAGGACAAATATTCATCATCCTTAACAGAAAAATAGTCTCAGTTCTATTTCAGCTTCAAATACATCCATCACTTTTTGGAGTGCTAATCAAACATATGTACCATATTTTACTTTACAAACCTGTTGACTAATAATAGCATTGGATATTTATTTATTAGTGGTATCCTTATTTGGAATTCATATTACAAGTACCTTTAGGGTATCACAAAATTTTGATGACTTGCCATGCTCTCATATACTTGATTTTATGAAAGAATATTATTAACCTGATACATTTTGGAAATGTTAGAGCTTCATGAAGTTACACATAGAGATGAGAAGGACCCTTTAGAGTTATAATATCATAGAATTTTAGGGATTGAAATGGAGCTTAGAGATGATCCAGAACCAACCCCTGCCCTAGGCAGGGACATCTCCCACCAGAGCAGGTTGCTCAAGGCTTATCCAACCTGGCTCTGAACAGCACCAGGGTTGGCACATCTACTAGTTCCCTGGGCAGCTTGTGCAAGTATCTCACCACCCTCACAGGAAAAATTTCTTCCTAATATCTAGCCTAAATTTTCCCTTGCAATTTGTGCCCATTGCCCCTTGTGCTGTCCCTGCAGCTCCTAACACAGATCCCTCTGCAGCTTCCCTGGAGCCCCTTCAGATACTGATAGGCTGCTATGAGGTCTCCATGCAACCTTCTCTTCTCCAGGCTAAATAGCTCTAATTTCCTCAACCTCCCTAGGGTTGCTTAGGCCTCATGAATTCACTATCATTCACCCTCAGTATGTGTACAAAGAAACAAAAGCTTTGAAACTTGTTGATATTTATGCATTTGTATTTAGATGTTGTGGCCTTTCCTGTATGAGAGTGATATCGATTCAAGAGAAATGAAAGTGTCGACTTTTTCTGTTGGAAAGTTTTCTGCTGAAAGTAATTCAGATTTCTCAAACTCATGAAGTTTGATAGTATTAAGCACTTAATTTGATATTTTCACTTGAGAGGTTTTAGAGTAGGCAAATATGAAGACTTCTTTTACTTCAATTTTTTGACATCTACCACTAAGAGTAAGATGTCTGAAGAAATTACTACATTCTTTACTACCATCTCTTTTTTTTCAGCAAATATTCTTATAGTTCTTCAGATGTAGTAAGTTTCTAATTATGATTCTCCTTGCAGGCCTTTAAATATTCTTCCCTAAATATTCACAAGTGCAATTGTCTCATGGAAATCCTGTTCAGAGTGTTTACCCAAACTCATTTCAGGAGTTTAATTGAGCAGGTGATTCAGAGTCAAGATTAATTCAAGTGTTCAGAATCCTCTCTAGACACATCTCTTTCTCTTCAGTGACTATAGGTTTATAAGAACATATATATATATAATAATATTTATAATAAGCAGACTTAGACATCCATGCAGAACATATAGAGTCATAGAATCATCAGGGTTGGAGGAGACCTCTAAAATCATTGAGTACAACCCTCAACCTGTCACTGCTGGAACCCCTAACCCAGATCCTCCAGTGCTACATCAGACACCTCTGAAACACCTCCAGGGATGGTGACTGCACCACCTCCCTGGGCAATATCCAAGGGCCTCAACACCACAACAGGGAAAACATTTCTCCTCACATCTAATCTGCATTTCATGTACATACTCTCCAGTATGATGAAGAATATATTGCTGTACAGGAGCCATAGAGATATCAATTTTTTTCAAATTAATTTAAAATGTAAGCTTATTTTAAAATTAGATACTTTTAATTGAAATATTAAGTTCAGCTATAAATGGACAGTGATGAGAAAGACCAAGCAAAAGAAAAAGGGTAACCCCCCCAGATAAACAGATGGAGAAGGAGAGTGGGAAAGAGGAATTAAAAGTATAAAAGTATATGTGGGGGTTTTGAAGTCATTAAGAAAGGGGAGGCAGAGAGAAGTCATTCAGTTTAATAAGGATGAAGTTACATGTCTAACCCAAATGAGCCATGAATCCATTCGCTTAATGGAAAAATGTGTCCACAAAGTCTTCATTGGAGCAGGTCATGAATAATCAGTGTGTTATCTACACATTTCCATTAGCAAAGATTGATGTTCTACACTGTGCTGGTGGTGTGGATCATGGATGTCTTGACCAAGTAACCATTTCCAGAGTAGCCACAGTTGTATGAGTGACAGAAATATGTGTTAAAGAGGAGATATGACCATATAAGAGAAATCATGGAGCTTCTTTCCTTTCCTGGCTCGGTGTCAGTTGTAAGAATCAGCAAAAGATATAACAGATAGCACAGGACTTTCAGAGAAACATTTAGGCATGTTTATTTGGAGCCCTGTGCTCTCTCATGTTTGATCCCTAAAATCAGACGGATTGCAAGAATAACAGGGAAACATTGGAGAAGTGATTTTATTAATCTACTCCTCACAGTCTCAGAACAAGCATGAGATTAGGAGGATTAATTTAGTCAGTGCAGAGAAAGCCACAATCACTGTTTTGAAAAAAAAAAATTTGCAGAGCATAAAGTGTCAGTTAATGCATTAAAAAATGAGGCTTCTGACTTTACCATGTATTCTACTGAGCTGCAAAGTTCTATGTTTTTCACACCTAGTAAGAATCAATGTATTTCCCCTCTACTCTGCTCTTGTGAGACCCCACCTAGAATGCAGCATGCAATTCTGGTGTCCTAAACATAAGAAGGACATGGAACTGTTGGAGCAAGTGCAGAGGAGGCCACAGAGCTGCTCAGAGCACTGGAGCATCTCCCTGTGAGCACAGGCTGAGGGAGTTGGGGCTGTTGAGCCTGGAGAAGAGAAGGTTGTGTGGAGAGCTCAGAGCAACTTTTCAATCTCTGAAGGGCCTACAAGGAGCCAGAGAGGGACTCTGTGTTAGGAACTGCAGTGATAGGACAAGGGGTAATGGGTTCAAACTGAAGGAGGGAAAGTCTAAGTTGGATGTGAGAATGTTTTTTACTATGAAGGTGGTGAGACATTGGCACAGGCTGCCCAGGGACGTGGTGGCTACGCCAGTCCTAGCAGTGTTAAAGGCCAGGTTGGATGAAGTCTTGAGCAACCTTATTTAGTGAGGAGGTGTCCTTGCCCAGGGCAGGGGGTTGGGACTAGATGATCTGTAAGGTCCATTCCAACCCTTTAAGTTCTATAATTCTATTATTCCATGAGTATAGAGCACTTGATGACCTCTGACGATTGCATTTGTTCTCTCCCTCTTAAGAACTTTACAAACATATGGAAATTAGGGGAACATATCAATAAGTCTAACAAAATTTAAGGGGGTTGGGTTTTTTTACTCAAGTTGTATGCTTGTAACCATAGTTTTCAATCAAAGTAATTGATGGGACTTGTTGGAGAAGCGAACTTCAATTGGGCTAGTCCTGCAGAAGTCACCACATATCCTTAGACCCAGACCAAGAATCAATGTGTGGTCTCATTCTCGGTACATATGTGGGTGCAGGGAATAATTGTCATTCTTGGAATATGTGTACAACCACATTCTCTTCCTACAGCTGAAGCATCATCAGAGGAAATGATCTATAGCAAAGGAATTGCAACCAGATCGTAATAACAGATGATCTACTCCTCCTGCCTCAAGTCTGCTCCCAAATTCCAGCTGCTCCATAATATTTAGGAAATATCCAGCACAGCTGGGCTCCAGTAGCACACTAGGTGTCTTCATAAATGTTCTACACTTGTTTAATCCTTCATGGAAGGCAAAGTCCATGGCTCAGTTCGACTCAAGCAGTAACATTTTATGGGCATGACAAAATCTGCCAAAACATAAATGAAAGAGCCAACATCCTCAGGGGTTGTGCACAGAGTAAAAAAGACCTGTTCCTAGTGTTCCTACTACTTTCTGTAAGTCCTAGAGGAGCAGTAATCATTTAGCCCAGTTTAGTGGGCATAATTTGAAAATTACTTCTTCGGGATGATGTAGCTGCTAAGGAAACTTCCCTGTCTGACCATCCAGGAGCTATGGCAGTCATTGTCACACCACCTGAGCTGGCACCAAAGGCCCTTTGTAGCTACATACCCCACACTCACACCATCAGACCAGGTTTCCTTATCAGTTTCCCATACAGAGTCTAAGATGTCCTGATCCTTAAAATAATTTAATCGTGGTGCAAGTACTAAATACCAAAATAACAGAATGAAAGCTGGAGCTGGTGCCTCCAGGGAGGGACCTGAAACCTAGAAACACCTGGGCTTTTATAGTCTTACAGTCTAAGGGTGGGAAAATCTGGGGGTAGTTGGTTCCTGCTGTGTCTCCAAGAGTCTGGTGCCACAGATCCCTGGGCCCTTTGTTATGCAAAGGGTTAGCAGATCACAGCCTCTTGTCTCCAGCTGGGGCTCTTGTCCCAGAAAGCTCAACCTGCATCTCACACTGCATCTGCCCCCTGAGCCACCTGCAGGGGGGCAGATGCTACCTTCTCCCAGGCAACCAGCAGCAGGACAAGAGGGCACAGACTCAAGCTCTGCCAGGGGAGGGTTAGGTTGAATATTAGGAAGAGATTTTTTGCAGAGAGAGTGCTCAGGCATTGGAATGTGCTGCCCAGGGAGGTGGTGGATTCCCCATCCCTGGAGGTTTTCAAGCTGAGACTGGATGTGGCACTTAGTGCCATGGTCTAGTGACCACAGTAGGGTTGGACTTGATCTTTGAGGTCTCTTCCAAACTGGTTGATTCTATGATTCTATGGCCATTAAAGAATGAAAGCATGTTATTTGTCTTGCTTTTTTTTTCTAGTCCGTTCTGGCAATGGAGCTACAAGTGCTTGGAGTAGTCAAAGAACTTGGTCTAAAAATGAAAAAATTGAAATAAAAGTGAAAATCAGTGAAAAGGTCAATGAAAACCCAAACCCCAAAGAAATCTCTACTGAGCATATGAGAATGTTAAGACAGCAATGTGTAAATAGGAGACCATGAAATACAGGTCTTTCCCAGCATTGTGAATCTCAGGCTGCTGAAAAAGTCATACTTAACAATTCTGAGATGTGAAAATATACCTCAGTCTGTTTTCACTTGCCATTTTTGTTTTAATCTCTTGTGACAGAGTATTCACACATTTTGAGACAACTAAAATATTTATAATAAGAAGGGAAGTAGAAAAGGTTTGTTATAATAAAATAATAGCAGTAGCTTGTGCTATTAGAAATGGCCTCCCCATATCTGTCAAAATTAGTCAGCTAAAAAAACCAAATGTCTGTGTGAATTTGGGAAATTTTCTTTTAAATGCAAAAGTGAAAAGATTCCACATCTCTCCATCTTTCTTGTAAATCACCCTTTGAGTCTGTTGGTCCTTCCTAGTCTCTGGATCTTTTTCTGATGAGCCTGTGTCTTCTGTGAAGTGGTGAGTTTTCAACAACTCCACCAGATTCAGAGCAAGCTATTCCACCTATCTCATAGGTTATACCTTTGTTCAAGTGTCAGAATTTGCATTCACATTTTTCACCTCTGATTCATGTCTGGCTGTCTGCTCTCTCTTCCAGCTCTTCCCCACTCAGGATCATTTAGCTCATTACTCTTGTCTAAGGTGGAAGAACTTGCACCTGCCTTCAGTGGAGCAAAGCCTGTGTGTCACAGTCACTTTGAGTTTGAAATCTGTTCCCCAATCTGCTTACAGCCAGACGGAGCCTGGTGCTCTCTCTAGATGTCATTAACCAGCTCTCGATTCCATTTTCCAGGCTGTTAGTGGAGATACTGTGTTATTCAGGACCTACTGAACCAAAATAGATACATGTGCTACATCCTTCTGTTTTAAGAGTGAGTCCTTGATAATCATGCTCTTAATACAGGTTACTACTCAGTTTTCTAGTTCTGTTATCAAATCCATGTTTTCACAGCAAACTTCTAAGGTGTCTTGTACAGCAGTCTCAAAAGTCTTACCAAAGTCATTTATTTCTTCAACTCTATCTGCAAGGCCAGTTATCCTCTTATGTAAGGAATGTAGAGAGGCTTGACATGATTAAAGGACTGGAGCACCTCAGTGATGAGGAAAGGCTGAGGGGGTTGGGGCTGTTCAGTCTCAAGAAGAGATGACTGAAAGGGACCTCATTGATGGTTTCAAGTACATGACTGGAAAGTGCTAAGATGATAATACCAGACTGTTTTCAGTTGTGGAAGGCAACATAAGAAGAGGTAACAGGCAAAAGCTGAGGCACAGGAAGTTCCACCTGCATACAGGGAAGAAATTCTGTCCTGTGCAGACACTGAGCACTGAACAGATTGCCCAGAGAGGTCGTGGATTCTCCTCCCTGGAGATATTCCAGACCCCTCTGGACACAGCCCTGAGCCATGAGCTCTAGGCTGGTCCTGCTGGAGTAGGGAGGTGGGACCAGATAACCCATTGTGGTCCCTTCTAACCAAAACTGTGATTTATTCTTGAAAACTTGATCTTGAATATTGCTTGCTGTGTTTTCACTAAGGCACCTTCTCCTCTCCCTGTTTTCTGAAGAATTCAAGTTAAGCTGCTTGAGTCTTTTAGATCTTGGCATTTCCTTGTCTCCATTCTTAAGGTAAGACAAAATATTTTGCCTTTTCTTTTCTTCCAGAACCTCATTCTTTGCCTCTGAACTTTCAGAGTGAATTTCATCGAGACTCAATTTTTTTAAAATTGTTACATTTTCAGTTGCTTCTCACATCATCACTTGTTTTCAGAGATGTATTTATAAATGTGTAAAATTCCCCTTTTGCCTTTTTGTGTTGGGTTTTTTTTTTCCTCTCTTTGGTGTCCACAGTATATTTATCCTCTGCAGATCAAGTTATGACTATAACAATGCAAACAAATGTTGAGGTCACTCCATCAGAGCTGATCCCAGTTCCACAGGACAGGAAGAATGGCAAAGCTAGGATACATACTTTAAAAATTACTCATATACAGCCTAGAGTGAAATACTTTAATGCTCCAGAAATGAAAAAAAAATCATTATTGCTGTAACCTGTAAAACTCTGTTTTATTAATGGCACTGGCAAAAATTCTATCAAGACTATAAAAACTTTCTTAGATGCTCTTAGTTTATAGGTTTGCTAAAATGCAGCAGGTTAAGATTAAATTTGAACAGACCTTCAAGCTGTAATTCTTTTTTTTTTTTCATTTTGCTCAAACTACTCATAGTAGTCCTAATTCCAGTTTAGGGAAATATACTTTATTTAGCCATGTTAAAAAGTTCTAGAAAATCTTTCTTAAAATAACACAATCAATCTTGAAACTTAGCTGTATTTTTGTGGTCATAGATACATTTTTTTGCCACCCATCTGCAAATGTCTTCTATTTACACATTACTGGCTTAACATTCTCATATGCTCAGCGAAGATTTCTTTGAGTTTTGGGTTTTCATTGATCTTTTTCAAAGATTTCCTCTTCACTGGAACATGCACAGAACTTTAAGGACCAGTCTCTCAATCCCTGTCATGTCCTATTGTACCTCCTACAAGTGCTTATCTGGCTTGATAGCTCTTTAATATCACAAAGATATTGGAATCATAGAATCATCAAGGTTGGAGGAAACCTCTAATGTCATTGAGTCCAACCATTAACCTGCCACTCTGCTGGAACCTCTAAACTGTATCCTAGGAAAGTACCTTCTTATTTTAGGTTTCAAATAGAAAACAAGTGTTTTTCTTGCATTTTTGTTGAAAATTTGAGTTGGTTCTAGGTACCAAAATTTTTTCTTTAGCACTTCATTTTGATTCCTATACCTTATCTGTACACTTGTCTATACAGTGGTTCCTTACCCTCTCTTCACTTTGATTTTCTCTTCACTAAATAATTTTGCAAATATTCCTCTTGGATAACAGCCCACTTTCAATTCACCTATCATACTGAAGGCATCTTCTTTAGGATGAGCAGAACCACAAATAATAGACATGCTATTTTTCATTGCATCAATTCACTGACCAGGAAAGAAGTCAAGGAGGGTTTGTATAGATGTACACATAGCCCAGACATCTGCAACTAGGTGTCTCACTCCCTGATGAGGGGCTGGTTAGGAAAAACCACTAAAAAACACAGAATCATAGAATTTAAGGGTTGGAATGGAACTTACAGATCATCTAGTCCCAAACCCCTGGGCAGGGACACCTCCCACCAGAGCAGGTTGCTCAAGGCTCATCCAACCTGGCTGTGAACACTGCCAGGGTTGGGGCAGCCACAGCCTCCCTGGGCACCCTGGGACAGGGTCTCACCACCAGAACAGG
>NW_008671922.1:2540-19144 GCF_000695815.1 Acanthisitta chloris | reverse complement strand
TCACTGCAGTTCCTAACACAGAGTCCCTCTCTGGCTCCTTGTAGCCCCTTCAGATATTGAAAAGTTGCTCTGAGCTCTCCACACAACCTTCTCTTCTCCAGGCTCAACAGCCCCAACTCCCTCAGCATGTCCTCACAGGGAGATGCTCCAGTGCTCTGAGCAGCTCTGTGGCCTCCTCTGCACTTGCTCCAGCAGTTCCATGTCCTTCTTATGTTGAGGACACCAGAACTGCACACTGTGTTCCAGGTGGTATGGATCTATCTGATAAAGAAAGACATAGAAATGAGATAGTAAACATATTTTTAAGCCTATTTAATATAAATTAAAATTTCCCTTACCAGTGGCATCCCTTGAAAAAAAGCTTCATTTATGTGAGGTCAGAGACAGAACTAGTATCAAACAGCTTTAACAGAGAAGCCCTTATTTTTCTGAACATGCCACAGATTGGAGGGTTTTTGTTATATTTCTAATAGCACCATCGTATTTATTATTAACATTTTGAAGGCATGGAAAGGTTAGGCAATGCTTTGAAGGAGCATTAATAGTTGGGAATTCTCTGCCAATACTTTCAAATGCTTTAGACCTAACTATCACATTTCATGCAGCCAAATGTGTTAGTGATAAAATATAGTCAGGACCCAAATGAATAAATGAATAATTGCTTTTGCAGAATAAAAGTAGTTTCTGACTCTGCAGACATTGGCTTTGATAAATACAGCTGCCACCTAGGATAAAGCTGATATTGCCTTTCAATGTGTGGCCTTATTAAATAGAGATCTTGCTATAGGTCTTACTAAAGCATGTGGGACATATTTGATTAGTTACCAGAATCACTCAGGGTGCATTGGTTTTCTTTTCGTTAGAGATGTGGGCTGGCAGCATTTTTTTTTCACAATGACCTACAGATTTGAAATGGCTATTTGACATACATTGTTCATTAACATTTCATATCTCCATTGATAAGGGAGATAAATACCTCCCTGGGCTAGTAATTGCCTATGGAGTTTAGTGCCTTCAGATGAAAGAATCCAATACACTACTGACTGAGCAGATTAGAGGCTCTTTTAAGGATTTGGGATTAGTAGGGCTCCATAAATGATCTGAACCTAAGGTTAGTTCTACAAAGGGGATCCGTGCTAGTCTTTGCAATGTAAGCCTCAGCATTTCTGGCACTGAAGGTATCCAGACTTTTGTTAGTTGCAAGATGCCTGAAGAAAGTTTGGTGCCTTACACTAGAAATCGTAAGAACCAGAAGAGTGAGGAGTTCACTAAGATCTCCTGAAAACTGCCAAGTGCAAAAGGCTGGAAATAAGTGCCTGGTTGCAATTCTTATGGCAAAGGAGACCCTTCCTTTAGTGACTTCCTTTAGTGACTTCCTTTAGGGAAGTTTAGGTTGGATATTAGGAAGAGATTTTTCACAGAGGGAGTGCTCAGGCATTGGAATGTGCTGCCCAGGGAGGTGGTGGATTCCCCATCCCTGGAGGTTTTCAAGCTGAGACTGGATGTGGCACTTAGTGCCATGGGCTAGTGACCACGGTAGGGTTGGACTGGATGATCTTGGAGGTCTCTTCCAACCTGCTTGATTTTATGAGTCTATGATTCTATGACACTGTTAGCCAGAGCCCAAAACCTTCCCCAAGAGAGCTCCTTCCTCACTTCTTTTATCCTTGGGGAAATAGAGTGTGACTGCCCCTTTTGTACAGTTGATGGCTGAATAGCAGCAACAAATACCTTCAACATGGGAGATCTAAGTCTGTTCTCTCTCTCTGTCTATGAACTTTCAAATATGCTTCCCCCATCTTCTTGAAAAGTGTTCTAATTGCCAGATCATTAGGCTCAGACAACTTATGAAGGCATCACGTTCTTTGTGCTATGTGTCCTTCTGGCAAAAGAGCAGAAAGCACTGCAGAAGAAAAGCAGCTTCCCAGGCCACAGGAGTGAGACAGCTGGATAACAACTGAGTTCTGAGTACTCCCAGAATAGGTGATACAACCAGCAAATTTGTTAAACACAGCAAATATTTGGGTGTTATTGAAGAAAACTGCAAGGTCATCAGCTACAGCAATAGGTCTCTCATCAACAGAAGAGAGTGCTACCTCTTGTTTAGCAAGGAGATAGCTAACTGTAGTCTACTGTGATGTTTATATGCCTGTTTTCCTCTTTTTTCACTCCCTCCCACACCCTACTGTTTCATTAAGCCAGTTGATTCATCATTTGAGAGTGGAGAAGTACAGCTCACTGAGCACCCAGACAGTTTAATTTAATTTTCTCAGGTTTTTAGATGGGGGCTCAATTTGAGGTGACCCCTAGAAATTGAGCCCAGCCCTTGCTGTTGCTAATCAAATCCTGGCAGTCTGCTACATCAACGAGAAGAGTTTTAAATTGCAGTAGCATTAGTTTGTAGAAAAGTTTATTTTCTTAGAGCTGATGTGATAATGAACCGTCTCTTTATCCATTTCAGCAGATAGAAAATTTGATCTTGGATATAAACAGCTCTGTAGCAAGGAATAAAAAAATGACTCTACTACTTTATTTACTTATAACAAAGTAATTTCAGTACAAGAAGGACAAAAGACGGACTATCTGACTTTCAGATGCTAGGGTTTTGTCTGCACTTTCATAGAAAATCTTCTCTGTCTTAAAACCGAACAGAAAATACACAGAGAAATAGAAACAGTAAGATTTGCTGCTGGAAATCTCTAGAAACCGAAATAAAGCTCTGAGAAAACCTCAGATTGTGTTCAGTTCTGGGTCCCTCAGTTGATTTTCTGATTCTGTTCTATGATTCTATGAGCTTGAGTTGTGTCATTAATTTTGTCATTAATATTGGATCATGTAGGAGAAAAGGTAATGGGTTCAAACTGAAGGAGGGAAAGTCTAGGTTGAATGTGAGAAAACGGCTTTTTACTCTAAGGGTGGTGAGACCCTGTCCCAGGGTGCCCAGGGAGGCTGTGGCTGCCCCAACCCTGGCAGTGTTCACAGCCAGGTTGGATGAGCCTTGAGCAACCTGATCTAGTGAGGAGGTGTCCCTGCCCAGGGCAGGGCTTGGGGCTGGATCATCTCTAAAATCCATTCCAACCCTTCAATTCTATGATTCTATGATTCTATGTTAGCAAACCTTTGGTTTATTAACAATTTAGCAATGAAAATAGAGAATAGGTTACCCTCCAAGCATATTTGAGAGGGATCATGTCTTAAGATTACTAGACATAAAAATAACACTAGTGAGAGACTTCTATAACATCAATCTCTGCCTTTGGATTGCAGAAAAGCCTTAATGAGCTCCATGCATAGGGACAGAAGGTAAGATTGAAAGAGCAAAGTAGGATGTGGTACATAACCCTCCAGTGCCTGTAGCACCTTTTGTCTCTGAACCTGCTTTTGCTATGAAGAAATTTGAGTGCTGGACATTTTGGCCCACTATTTCAATGGTTTTGTTTTAAAAATCATGTGTCAAATTAAGGACTGTTTTTCTAATTCATTTAAAAAAACCCACAATTAAAAATAAAAGCCAAAACCCCCAAAAGTTTCCTGAAGGTGGTAAGAAAGAATATAAATTAAAATTCATGAATATCTATGTTTTCATAATTTCTAATATCAAACAGAAAAAAAAATAGGAAATCAGTTTAGGATTAGAAAAATATTCCGTGAAACCAAAATAAAAATGTTAATAGTGAGTAATATATTGGTTTATCTAAAATAGATCTTTTTGAGCTTTTAGCTTACATTTTTTCTTCAATGTATCAAAAGATTAAGTAAATTAATTTCATTTTTGAACTGAAAAATTAAAGCAATTTCAGAAAGCCTTAAATTGCTTTTCCTAAAGATCTTAAAAAAGCCTCAAGTAAAACTGCCTCTTCTCAAGGCTAAACAAATCCAATTCCCTCAGCCCTTCCTCATAGAACATGTTTTCTAGACCTTAGTTGGTTTGAAGCAGCTTGTTTAAGACATCATGTTCCCAAATGTCCTGGCTGCAATCAACCAAGGAGCAACCTAGGCAATGGTTATGTTGCCATACATAATTCTATTTTCTGAAGATCTTATTTTTTAATACATAAAAGGTTTTTGCATCCACATACCCTATGGCAACAAATTTTAAAGTTGAACAGCATTGTGAGTGAAGGATTGGGTATCATATCTTTGGTTTAGACCTGGTCACTCTACTTTGTCTCATGATGTGTCTCATCATCACAAACATCTCTATTACATCATTTTTCTAGCTCCCGAGGATGAGGAGTCAACTTCTATTTGATCCTTTCTCTTAAGGATCACAAACCACTGTGAGTTTGATTTCTGTGGTCACCTTCCATTGATCCCTCTCCATTTCTTCCATGTTCCTCAGCTATGGGTGTCAGAACTATACAGTGTTCAAGATATGGGAAAAACTACAGTTTTACGCAATTAGGCAGTAATATTTTATGCTTTGTTTCTTACTCCTTTTCCAGTAGTTCCTAACAATTTTCTTTTCCTCACTGCTGCTGAACATTGAGCCAGCATTTTTATAGAAGAGCCTAGTTCCAAAGCTCATGGGGTATGCAGGATTTATGACTGCTCCCATGTGCATCAACTTAAACTTGTCTACACTGAATTTTATTTGCTGTTTCCTGCTTACCCTTTACTGCTTCTATGCTGGTGCCAATGATGCTTCTTTGTTGAGTCTAGTTAGTTGCCTCAGCTGTGCAAGGTAGAGATGCAGTTGCTAAGGAGAATGATAGCCTAAAATGAAGACTGCTATAAAATAAAGTTGACATCTCAGGAACATGCCTGATTTTATTAGATAAACATAGATAATATATACAGATATATGACCTGTTGATTACTTAACTATTCCTCCAGTTTCCTACTTCTATTTCTTCTGAACATCCAGAAATGTCACAAGTACAATCCCCCCTCCCCCCCTCCCCAATGTTTCATGTTTCAAATGACTATAAGACTGGGAAATAGGTGTTCATCATATCACTACCAATCTTGGACATTTTTTCTACAGTCTCACAGATTTAATAGGTGTTCATCATATCACTACCAATGTAACTAAGAAGTTACATCTGGGTTAATTTTTCCTCTGTGTGACATCTCATTTCTGTGGCTCAGAGCTTATGTGTAGAGATTATCAAATGTCAAATGCAAATGCAAAATGGATCCACGCTGTACAAAACCATCTCTTACAGATATTGAGCTGACTATTCCCTTTAAATGTTAATGAAACTGTTGTAATTACTGAAATACCAAAACAGCCTAAGAGCTGGAGATCACAGCTGTAACCCATTACTCATAAATTACTGGCACAGGCACTAACTTGGCAGAAAGAGTTGTACGAGAACTTGCTCATCATTCCTCCTTTTGAACTAGGGGATGGAGACCAAGTCCAAAGAGCACAGCCAGAAACCTGAGGGACTTTTTTGTTCTGCTAAAGAAGTATAAATCTTACCCCCAACCAGGCTCCCTATCTTCCCATCCAAGTGTCCCCCTCCCTCCTTCCTTTTCTTTCAGAGAGATATAGAATCCAGATTATATCCTAAAAGCTACTGAAGACAGTAAAACAAAGTAAGACTCCTTTTTCCTTTTTTTTTTTTGGTAACTTCCTTTTTTTTTTTTTACCAGGAAAACTATGTACAAAAGCAGACAGGCAGTATGGGAGGAAATTCAGTTAAATATTGGGGGAAGGGCGGCACGGTTGCATTTTTTTGTGTGTGTGTGATATTTTTTCAGCCAGCAAGCCCATGGCACAGATGCAGTGAAAAGGAAAATAGAGTCCTTGAATGGGGTAAGTAACCTCAAGACAAAAAAATGTCTAAGGGCTATGCAAGCATAACTAGGCAGTAAAGAACCAGTGATATCTATACTAAAGAAGGCTGGTGACACCTTGATTCTTTGATCTGTGAACTGTGTGACAGGCTTGCAAACGGATAGTTTATTAGCTGGGAGGTGAATAGCCAAGTCCTACAGCGTTTCACAGGGTTAATATGTATAAAACAGCCATTTAGATGTGTGCCAGGAAGAGAGAGGGTGGGAGGAGTTTGTTCAGCGTGCGAGGAAGTCGTACGTGCGCCTGTGTCTATATGTGTCTACGCGTTTGTGCTCGCGCGCGGTGCCCAGCGGGTCACACCAGCTGCAGCTGGGAAGATCCACCCCGGAGCTGCCCATGGAATTGTCAAATCCTTTTCACTCACCTTCTGATGCCATTGAAGGTGGCCCAAGCCCGATCGGGACCTTGCTCTTGTTTTCACGGAGGATCGCTACCGTTACACTCCATTTAAATTCAGGAATAAGCACCTCATGACGCTTTGCTCTGCTGCATCGGGACTGTATGGGCAAGGCAATCTTCAGCAGAGAGGGAGAGACACAGAGAGGGAGAGACTTCCCAGGCTGAGAAGAAGAAAAAGAGACACTATCTGGTTTTGATGTCTGTGGGTTGATTTTCTTCCTTTTTTTTTTAATATTTTTAATATATATAAGAAATCTGCAGCTCGAAGGTATTGGAGTAATTCTATAAACCTTGTCTCAACAGCACTAAATGTATCTGTCTCACCAGCAGAGCCAGATAATTCTGCTGTTGTTCTTACAGGGATCTGTTGTTGCATGGATCACGTAGGAAATTCCAAAGAGCGACAATCTTCGTGTTACCTGACATGATATGAGCATAGTCATCCAAGGCAAATAACTCACCTTTGAAAGGAGCTTGCATCTCACCTAAGCTTATTTAAGTGGGCAGACTTTCCTCAGGTGCAGACACTTCATTTCTTTTCTTTCAGTCATTTTGGAAAGTATGTTTGGCATGCAATGTACTATTGATGGATGGTTACTTTTCCTGTTGTGTTTTTTTTTGTTTGTTGCTTTCTAAGAAGTCTCTACTTTACTACACAAGTAAATGTGAAACTGCAAAACAGCAATTATTGATTCTGGGATAACAAAGTCTTTCAAAAGCATATTGGTATGTGATGAGTACAGAGAGGCTACCTGGATTTTTTTATCATTGTTACTCCACATCCATGTAACTGTGGAACAGTCAAAAACCAGGTCATGGCAATATTCAGAAATAAAAGTGGTGTGAATGTTGCTCAGATAATTGAACATTAGCATGATAAAGCATTAGGGACCTGTTTTATTTCAAATTCTATTATTTCTGAAGCAAAACAATGATGAGTTAATTGACATGAAGAGTTACAACTGGGCACAAATGTTTTTCGTGAAGGAAAATATATTTACAATGGAAACCGTGGGGGGAAAAAGATCTTATACCTTAAGTGCATGAAAATAAAACAACGAAATACTCAAACTTGCATTAGTGAAACTAGTTCAGTGATTAAAAACTGAAATGAGAAAAAAAGTGGAACGACGGCTTTGCTTGCCTGATATGGTAATTGGGTAATAAGATATATTTTACTGCAAATCAATTTCCTCATTCCACTTTAGAAGTACAATATAGCTCTGGCAAAGTAGCATCTTTACGGTCCTATGGATTGACATCACAAAGCCGTCGTCTCCTTTTGAAATCTATGGAACTGTGATAAATCTTCATGGCTCTGTATTCTAAAAGAAGAAAGGATTAAAGAAAGATTTTCGAGAGTGGCATATTACCTCCTCTACACTATTTGGAGATGAAAGGATTGCATTATGGTGGGCTAGCACTTATCAGTTTTTCGTGGGATTAATAATTAAATAGAATTTATGGCAACAGGAAAACAGCGTTACGGTAGAAAGGTCTGAAAAACGAACTTTTGAAACCACTCGGGCTTAAAGATGGAATTATAGACAAGGAGCATAAAAATTATGTATGGAAAATCTTCCTTTAAGATATACATTTTCTTAATTGTATCCTTTATCGTCAACAGAGAGAACCATAGAAAAATGACCATTCTAATAGACTTATCTTTGTTTCTTGATGAACAATGGCAAATGAGCTATAAAAGACATGACTGGCATGCACAGACACAGATTGTCGTTTATCTGGCTGAGATAAACTGTCTAAGAATGGGGTCTATGATTAGTACTGCTTTCCTATAGCTCCAGGAGCCTTTATTTGGAATCTCACCTAGAAAATTTTGTAAAAGTTGTCTGTGGGAACAACTGGAGAAACTAAGACCTAACTAGGGACAAAAGCTGCTTGATGCAAAACAATCAGTGTGTTTTGGATTGCAAGGGCTGATGGAACAAAAACTATTGTTTCTTTGATAAAATTGGGCAGGACAGAGTTTCTCGTTTCCTTATTCTCTTGGTTTCAAATGGCCTGGGAAATATTTGGCACACACAGGCTTTGGGGATCCCTCTACTAGGTGACAGAAGCTACCTGACTTTTTTGGATGTGAATGTTGATCCCCATCATGTCATCTGGCAATGAGCTGCACTACTCATTTGATTTCCAAGTTCAGCAATGCAGGAGGTCTTTGTGTATTCTTGGACCTCTAAACTGAACACAATTTTCTTTCTCCAGGTTTATTTAAGGTAAAAATCCACAATGAGGAAATGGGTTTGTCATCACTATAAATATTTTAAATTTAGCCTTTCTTCATAGGCTATTCTTGTTTAGCTTTGTACAAGGCTGTGTGTTCTCAGCAACAAAACTTTTATTAAATGCTTTGATTAAACTACTGAGGAAGGAGGTTTCTATTTTGGTTTGTTTTTCTTTGTATTATTTGGGGTTTTTTTCCAGAATTCATAATGTAGTCTAATTGTTCTCATTTGACACAGAGAGTGGGTGGCAGCATCTCTTATCTTCCCCTATTTATCAGTGTACCCAAGACTAAAATTTCAATCAGAGACAAGGAGTAGTTCACAGTAATCCCAAATCTTTTGCTATGGCAGAATACACTGGCTCCATTACCAAGGAATACTTTATACCTTCAGAAACAGGCTAAACTTAATCCAAGATTTAAGTATGACAGGGCTCAATAAAGCCACATCAAAGTTGTCTAACAAATTTATAAAGTCATTGAAAGTTAACATGAATTTTTATGAGATCCTGTTGCTCCCATAGAAAAATAAACTAACAAATATGAAGCAGAATTTAATTACCACATGTAAATATGTATGGAGGTATAATGATTGCAATGCATTGATTATGCTATGTTTAATTTAACAGTCTGTTATTAATGTCCCTCATAAAGAAGCTGGAAAATTGCAGTACGTGGCACTAAGAACACAGTTGTCAAAGATTCAGCTATAACAATTTTAAGACGTTTTTATTAGTTGTATAAACTCTCTGCCTCTTTCAGATCCAAGCTTGCAAACAGAGAATCATGTAACAAATCATCCCCTCACATAAGGCTGTGCTTCACTGTTGTTTCCCTTCCTAAACGGGTGACACCAACCTCAGAAAAAGAGATTTACAGGGAGTTCAAAGGATTCCAAATAAGCATGAAGAAAATGTCTGAAGAGACTTCAAGGTCTCTGCCAGGCCGTGGAAATGAGCAGATATTCCTTGATCTGAGAGTAAAGCCCAAAGCATCCTCCTACTCTCAGTATTAATGCTCTGGTTCTTTCTTATGCTTGTGAACTATCCACACATAGGAGAAGGTTGAGGTTTTTATCCAGATAGTCAATTTGTTCCAGTCCACATCTTTATTTCAGCTGAAGAAGCCTATTATTAGCTCAAACAGCAACTTTCCCAGTTGAAAACACATGTAACATTTTAGTAATCTAGATTTATGTCAGGTAGGTCATGAACCTTTATTGTATTCCTGTGGTAAATAACATAAACAAGCAGAAAAGCTGTTGACCACTTGTAGTGAACTGACTCCCCTATTTCAGCTTGAAGACAGTTTAAATGAAGCAAAAAGAAAAAGCTTGCATAGAGCTGTAGAAGCCACAACAAATTGATTTTTTCCACTGCTTTTGTTACCTCGTGGAATTTGTACAATGTAAGAGCCAAACATAGTTCCAGTGGAGATTTTTCCTTCTATTTTAAGGACAAATTATACACTTACTACAAAATACCTTGCACAGATCCAGATACCGAACAATTAACTCTGTAAACATTTTGCTTAAGCGACAAAATAAATATTTTTCTGCTTCTATTTGTTGTTCATTTGTTTGCAGTAGGATTTTGCCATCTTCCAGCTCACTGAGTAGGCAGTTTATAGAGAGTTCTCTTGAACAGATTGCACTTCTCAAAGGATTATCTGTTTCATACCTGAAAGTATTACACAAAAGCTTATAATTAAGGGCACGATTTGTGAAGCTGGGCCAGCAAAAAGCTTTTAAATCCCTGGCATCTGCAAGCTTGTGTGTCATACTTCCTTCAGTAGTGTGGGCAATATCTCCAATCTAATTTTCCTTCTTGGACTTCTGTAGATTATTTAGAGCTATCTCAGGTGTCTAGATCTTGCTTTGCTGTGTGCAGTCCAGTCATATTCTCAGGACATATCTATATTGCAATCGGAAGTGTGACACCTCCATACATCAGCTTTTCTGCAGCTGACTCAAATGCCACAAGAAATGCTGCAGCATTTCAGAAGGGACTGTGCTTGTTCTCCTGAGCCACTCAGCATTTAAATGATCAGTCCCATCTTTTTTGCCTACTACTTCTATTTGACTTAGAATGGCTGAACATGTGCAGATTTTGAACGTATATGCTGTATCACATTTACACTTTCAGTATGACTTTAACCTGAGTGAAACAATCACTAGGAATATGCATTTCCAACTGTCAGTTCATCCCATGTTGAAATATAGGAGACAAAGGATGAAACACCATCTGCAAGGGGTTTTTTTCCTCCAGTGACTGTAAGGTGAAAATGATTAGCATAGATGATTAACTTAGACCAGCTGTCTTACTTCCAATTGGATAAACTTCGATAAGGTGAATTTCATCCTGAATGATTAGTTTATTTCTTTGCTGAGCTGAGTCTTGAAGGTCATAAGCCTATCTAGAAAAACTCTGATTTCCACTGGACAGATGGGGACAGTCTTGCTTTCATCACCATCACTACCTCAAGTGAGTCATGGCTTGGGTTCATGCATATAACACAACAGAAAACAAGTTTTTTTTCCATCTGAATCAGTTCCTTTCTCTGGTCATACTCTTAGGCTTTTTCAAAAAGACAAGAATGGGTTGAGTAACCCCTTGAGGACAAGGGGTATTGCCTCTGTTTACAGCTGCACGGACATATACTAGAGCAAAGTGACTGTAAAACCATGGCCTCAAAAATACTCTTTTTTTGGTGTTCCCTGAAGTTTTTGCAGCAGTGGATATGCTGTTTGTTGTGGATCCTAGTCAATGAGTCTGGCTCTCCTCCGTTTAATACTGAGGAAACTTTAGGGCTCCAACTCAGGACTGCAAATTCCAAGTTCAGAGAAGGCACCTGGTTTTCAGGCACCACAGTCCTGAGCACCACAATTTCACGTGCCTTTTCTGAACCCAAGCCCTGCAGCAATCACACATTTCCTCCTGGGTTGTTGTTGATGTGAGACTGGAACCAGCCTTGGCACACTTGTGTTCATAAATAAGGATACTAAGTCATCACTGCTCCTAGTTTTACATTGCTTAATGAAGATCCAGACACTGATTTCCTCTTGGCAGCATGATCTCTTGGAAGAGCCTTCTGGACCCTGAAGCAGTTACTGTAAATATTCCCACAACTGCATATGAGCATTCCCCACCATCCTCCCACCTTTCAATGTCAGCTTTTGGAATGGCAGGTTGACTTTTTTAAGGAGGGACAGTCAGGCACCCAGGCAGAAAGGCACCCTGAGTGCCAAAAAACATCAAGGGTGTGCAAAGAAATGTGTTTTTCTGATCATACACCACCACCCCCAAGCATACATATACATGATCCAAAAACCGAACAAAAATCTGATAGAACAGAGAATTCTGTCGCAGAATTTTACTTCTTTTTTCATTTTCTTTTCCCCATCCCTCCCCTCTGGGATAGTGTTTCTGGAATAGGAGGACATCTCTTCTATTTTCTTTCTTTGGAGAGAAGTTATGTTCCAACCAAATGAAAATTCTGGAACTTTGCTGGTGTGAGATTTCATTTCACACGTTTTCATTGTATGTAAATCTGCTTGGTTTTGTTATGAAAAAAATCACTTGGCCTTAGCAAGTGAGATATGGCAACCACCCCCAGCCATTACAATTCTTTTTCACCATTTGTAAAAAGGTTATTTTAAAAAGTAACTTGCAATTACATTAGTGAAGCAGTTTAAAATACTAAGCATATATTGAGTGAGGAGAAATATTTAATCTGGAATGATTTACAGGGAGAGCCACATTTAATTTTTGCTTTCAATGCAATATTCCATAGTCCTAATTTTCGTACCTCATATGTCAAAATAACAGAAGTTGGTCTTTAAAATGGATAGAAATGCACAAAAAATCCACATTACTTCTGTGGATATTCTTACATATGCTGCAGGTGCCTTATATGTGTGCATGTTAATGCAAGTGTTCTGTGTAAGTGTGGCAATGAATATAAATGTCTCTGCTGGTGGAGGTTTACAAGGAATGGGACTCACACGTGAAATGTTGATTATGTGCATGTCTGTTAACATCCATTTGTATGAGCTGCAATGCATGAATCAAAGCACTTTAATCTACAAAGGTATTCCATACAACATGGATTTGTTGCCATAGCATTTATCATGCAAAGTCTAGCCCCAGTTCATTGCTAACTTAAATAATACATCTCCCAGCAGCTTTATATACAGAATAAATTCTGTAATATATTCTGTGGCAGAGAACCCATGTCAATATAGCAGCTGTACTCCCCTTACCAGCCATAGATTTTTAGGGTTTTTTAATGTGTTCAGTCATGCTTGGAATGCAAAGAGAATTATAGAATCATAGAACCGTCAAGATTGGAGGAGACCTCTAAGACCATTGAGCCCAACCATTAACCTGTCACTGCTGGAACCTCTAAACCCTAAACCAGATCCTCCAGTGCCACATCAGACACCTCTGAAACACCTCCAGGGATGGTGACTGCACCACCTCCCTGGGCAATATCCCAGGGCCTCAACACCACAACAGGGAAAACATTTCTCCTCACATCCAACCTGACTCTGCCCTGGCTCAGCTCAAGGCCATTCCCTCTCTCCTCTCCCTCAGCCCTGGCAGGACACACATCCCACACCTCTCTCCAGCCCTGGCAGGAGTTGCAGAGAGCCAGGAGGTCACCCCTGAGCCTCTTCTCCAGGCTGAACAACCCAACTCCCTCAGCCCTTCCTCATACCACACGTTTTCTAGACCTAGTGTATTTTCAGACTCTTATGTATACACATTTCTGCATTTTTGGCTCCTTTCAGCTTAATTTAGAGCTTAATTGAAATGGTTTTTTCTATTGCTTCCTCATATTCATAGTAGCTAAATAATGGGAATCATTTTCCTCGTTCTGTTTCATAATGTATGTTCACTTTGAGTCAGAATCTGCACTATATTTTTATAGGGCCATTAAATTTTAAAGTACAGTCAGCTCTACTCTGACACTTTTGGAATCAGGAAGGCCTGGAAAGTGGGATCACACCCTTGGGTTTAGGAAGACTAGGTTCAAGCTGTCATTCTGCTTCAGATTTCTTGTGTGGATTTTGGCATGGCCATAGAGTTTCTAAGCATCTGCACATGGTATTCAGTGATGGACAGAGATGTACCATGCAACACCAGTGGTGGGAACAGGGTTAAAATCTGCCCTTCCCTAGAATTTAGGCAGAAAAAGGCATACAAGAAAATGAACACAATACAGAAAGACTCAGGATGGCGCTAGCAAAATATCTAAGTTTTAATGGTGCATCACTTCATGCACATTTTAAGAGAAAACTGCAAACACTATGAATTTGTGAGCTAGAATTCAATTCTGCAAAGTTTGAGGCATGTTCTGTGCCATGTAAGTAATCTGGTAGTAAACTGAAGTGTAAGAGTGACTAACATCGAGAACCAAGTGAGACTTAGGTCTGAACTATTTCATAGAATCATAGAATTGTTAAGCTTGGAAAACACCTCCAAGATCATCAACTCCAACCTTTGACCAAGTAGAACAGAATCATAGAATCATCATGGTTGGAGGAGACCTCTAAGATCATCAAGTCCAGCTGTTAGCTGAGTGCCAAGCACCACGGCACTAAGTGCCATGTCCAGTTGTTTCTTGAACCATTCCAGGGATAGTGACTCTACCATTTCCCTGGGCACCTCATTCCAATTTTTAAACACCCTTTCAGTGAAGAAGCTTTTGCTGATGTCCAGCTGAACCTACCCTGGCACGACTTGAGGCCATTTCCTCTTGTACTGGGAGAAGAGACTGACTCCACCTTGCTACAATCTTCTTTCAGGTACTTGTGGTACAGGTACCTCAGTGCTGAGTACAGAGGGACAATCACTTCCCTAGTCCTGCTGTCCACTCTATTTTAGACACAGGCCAAGAGGCCATTGGCCTTCTTGGCCCCCTTGGCACACTGCTGGCTCATGTTCAGCTGCTATCAACCAGCACCCCCAGGTCTTTTTCTGCTTTTCAGCCACTCTTCCCCCAGTCTATAATGCTGTTGAGCTTGTTGTGACCAAAGTGCAGGACCCAACACTATATCTTATTGAACTCCATACCATTAGCCTCATCCCATCAATCCAGTCTGTCCAGAACCCTCTGTAGAGCCTTCCTGCTCTCCAGCAGATCAACACTCCTGCCTAACTCAGTGTTGTCTGTGAACTTACTGAGTACTTACTTGCACTGATTCAGGCAGAAACATATGGTATCTGAAGCAGGTGGTGTACTTGGGCTTGAGGGAGTGCTTCTGGCTTTCAGTTCCTAAATTCTACCACTCTGCCATGCCAGGCATCTGAATAATTTCTCAGACAGCTGTAATTTCTAATACTTGTGTCTGTCAGTACAAACAGAAACGTGGCAAAATACCTTTACTGGTGTTTGGTATCACATTCTGACAGAAATGATAGTTTTGTTTTAAATGAGGAGCTTATCTTCAAAGTTTTTTTCTCTATATGGGACAAGTATCTCACTTGCTGAAAGATGTGGTTGGGAAGGAGAAGACAGCACAATAAAAAGTCTGTAAATAGCACTGCAAAGAATACTCCTTGGACATACTGAAGGTTCATTACATAGATGAAAGGGTTGTATTATCTAGCAGCAACACATGTGCTTTGCCAGAGGTTTAAAAAACTTTTCATGCTTGAGTGGCATGGAATAAGGTTGATGAGAGGGGAATAGCATCTTCTGATTATAGCAGATGAGACAGTAAGAGACATCAGTTTAGAACATTCATTCTGACAGGCACAGTGGCTGAGCAATACTTGGAGCTGTTGCACTGAACTAGGTTGTTCCCAGCTGTAGCCTTGTGTGACCTCAGCTAATGTATTCCAAAAACAATCCAAGAAATCCTGATTTGTTCTGTGACATGAATGTTGTGGGCAAGCACAGAGTAATGATTTTAAAGTGGACAGAACATAAGATAGACACAGATTTAGGCTTCATAGTCTACTAGCTCAGTATGTTCTCCTATAACCTATGGGGTATCATGAGGAAAATTATGCTCAAACTCCTATTAGTACCAGCAAATTGATATGGAGGAAGAAGTTAAATTCATATGTGCTGCAGAACATATCACTTAGGAATATTGAGACTCAGGAATATTATTCACTTCTGCCTGCTTTCAACTGGTTATAACATATTTGGAGGGGGAATATGAACAAGAAGAACAACTTGGACTCTGATTTCGAGGCTGTGGAAGTACATGGTAAATCAACAGAGGTGTTGGAAGTCAGGAAAGGAGCAGGAATAATGGAGCAGCAATCCTACTGACTTCTTATTTAATTAGTATTTTAGAGATTCATCTGCATAAAAAGATTATTCTTACTAGCCATAATTTAATAAAAAATGGTTCAAATTCCATATAAATACTCTTCTTAAAATGTGCAACTATTGACGTGTTGATATAATTTGCTAAGAAATTTGCCTGCCTCCTTTGAAGAGACACAAGCATTTCTCAAAACTTAATTCTGTATTGCTTTTATTTATCCTTGCTATTGTCTATAAATCAGAGCATACTGATTTATATGAGAGCCAGCTAACTGTGATATAGCCCAATAACCTTAAATTAAAAAGGGAGCAGAGCATGAAAGAAATGTAGTTAATTGCATCAGATTATGCCATTAGGCCAAGCAGTGCAGGTTCAGACATCTCTCTACATGGGCAGAAGGGAAAACATGAAACTGCTAGGAAAGTGAGAAAAAATGCAAGAGAAATAAGATGTAAAATGATGTCGATGGCACAGCCTTCTAATAAAGTTCTCTACTTCACAATGTAGATTAATTTGTATTCCTTCCTGGAAGTTCTTTTTAAATTTGTGTCATACCTTCTTCTGACAACATCTTGTCATTTAAAGAGCAGCTTTCCAGTAGCCCAAAGAGAACACCTTAAAACAGTCATGTAAATGTGGTGACAAGAACCAAACAGCAGATCTGAAATATTTAATGCCAGTCATTTGCATTTCAGCTGCAGAGTGCCTAAACCTTGTAAGCATTTGTTTGGAAGTCATAGAATCATAGACTTAAAGGGTTGGAATGGACCTTACAGATCATCTAGTCCCAACCCCTGCCCTGGGCAGGGACACCTCCCACCAGAGCAGGTTGCTCAAGGCTCAGCCAACCTGGCTGTGAACACTGCCAG
>NW_008671922.1:0-2420 GCF_000695815.1 Acanthisitta chloris | reverse complement strand
TTCTGTTCTGTTGAGGACACCAAACTGCGTGCAGTATTCCAGGTGGGGTCATTCACAAGCTATTTCTGCATAACATTTACAATCATTTTGCATTTACTATGTATTTCTGAAAAGTCAAAATTACATTGTTAAAGGTTAATATTTTCAAATTTTTTTATGCAGCAGTGCCTTATAATAGATTTGTGCATGCAGACAGTAGTAATCAATAGCTCCTTTTTATTTTACTGCGTGCAGTATTCCAGGTGGGGTCATTCACAAGCTATTTCTGCATAACATTTACAATCATTTTGCATTTACTATGTATTTCTGAAAAGTCAAAATTACATTGTTAAAGGTTAATATTTTCAAATTTTTTTATGCAGCAGTGCCTTATAATAGATTTGTGCATGCAGACAGTAGTAATCAATAGCTCCTTTTTATTTTAAAAGAAAAAGTTGATCTAGACCTTGGAGGATATTGTCTTCTTTTTCTTTCCCCCATAGGAAATAGAAAGACCTCTCTGAAAACCATCTCCCTGACATAAACTTTTCATATGCAGATCATATTCTATTTCTACAGCCTATACATAATAACTCAAATAAATCACAGTGATTCAAACCAACACCTGCTTTTCTCTCATACCATGTACAGAAATATATTCTGGTGTTTTGATTTACTAATCCACAGATCGTGATTCAAATGATTCCAAGAAAGTTAATAAATATCATCTTTAATGTCCCTTTCTCTTTGTTCTGTACTTTAGTTTGCTATTTAGTTTTTACTTCATTGTGTTCTTTCTTTCCTTCTCATTCACTTTTTTTCTCTCTGCTTATTTCTTTCTAACTACCCATTCCCTCCTTCTCTTCCTCCCTTCCGATTTAGCTGGTTTAATCATAGCAGATTATTTAATTTATTTAATTCCTGGTACTGGTTAGTTCTGTTATATAAGATTCTTTTCATCTCTTTTATGGCCTTAAATTACTGAAAACTAGTTCCTTGATCTTCTGAAATTTGTTCTGTCATGTTACACGGGGAAGAAATACTTCCAGCCTGCAACAGACACAAATTTCTGAAACCTTCTCAACAAACAGCTTCTTCTCAGAACTTGACTGTGAAAAAAAAAAAAAAAGAAGCTGGATAACAGATGCATCTCCTCAATCATAGAATGGTTTGGGTTGGATGGGTCCTTAAAGATTAATTAGTTCTAACCATCCTGCCATGGGCAAAGACACCTACCACTAGACCATGTTGCTCAAAGCCCCATCAACCCTGGTCTTGAACATTTCAAGGGATGGAGCAACCATCACTTCTCTAGGCAGCATCTTCCAGGGTCTCACCACCCTCACACAGAAGAATTTCTTCCTATTATCTAATCTAAACCTACTTTCTTCCAGTTTAAAGCCATTCCTCCTTGTCCTATCACTACATGCTCTTGTAAAAAGTCCCTCTCCATCTTTCTCCTAAGCCCTTTTAGGCACTGGAATGCTGCAAGAAGGCTAATATGTCAGTAGAGAGTTTATCAGATCAACCAAGTGGCTGTAGAGACTGCTTCTTGACTGAATTATTTCTTTTGTGCTCTGGTTTCCCAAAAAAAAACCTCACCAGAGAATATAAATTCTGTCCTAGTAGAGTAGTAGTCATCTAGAGACCCTTGGTATCATACAGCCAAGGACTAGCTCTGAGAAAATGGAATGCAAGGAATGTGTTATATCCAAGCTTGTATGTGGTCTGCCTGTTCAGGTGGAAGAAACCTTTCAGCAAATTAAGGAATCAGAGAAATTTGCTAAGATATCTATTGTCAAACTGAAATTGATATCAATACCCACTTTGTAAGTGTAAGTCTGTATTCAGTCTGATACCAGTTGTCAGCTGAGCTCATCTACAATATTTAATATCCTGGTCTTGCATAGCTTCACATTTATTGCTATGACAGTAAAGAAACCTGAGCCATTATCCAGGAGGCAACAAGTATAAACAGCAGCAGCTAATTCATCATTTCTAAGCTAACCCTCAGCAACTCCTGGCACCAATTAAATTATCTGTGGAACCAATATTGGAATCACAGTCAGGGTAACAGATAAGGATCGGTTCACTTAAAAGAAATGAGAAAGAGAAACACACAAACACTTTAAACCAGTGCTCTGGAGTACATGTGTTTCCAGGCATAAGAGAGGGTAAAAGCAACACTGCCACAGAAAACCATGATCTACACATCCAGCCATGGAAGAGGCCAAAAGCAAATCTGATCCTTACTGCAACACTCAGCACCTGTCATACATTTTCCTATACTGAGAGTGGTAAATTGAATTATTCAATGTATGGAAGAAAAATTCACTTTTTTTTTCTCTTTGGAAGAATATAACAGTCTTTACTTGATTGTTATTTCTCCCTGACAAGAGTGGGTTGAGAATTTGAGGGATATGTGTTGTAGTCATCTAGAG